>NW_008709146.1:58144-297957 GCF_000327385.1 Lottia gigantea
TAAATCTGAAATATATAAGTATTATAAAATGAGTGAAATAGTCTGAAGCTCTAACCTGTCTAAAATAGCCATATTTACAGGAACTAGATTGTGTTTTGTTTTATCTACTCATATATGATATCAATCTTTACAAAGGTATACTGAATTCCATCTAGTACCTTAACTTCATTAGGCACTTTTAAAGGATTGGATTGTACACAAGCTAATACAACCAATCAGAGCCCTCAACAGAAAGTTTCAACATTCTGATTTGTCTCATGTGTATACCAGAATATATTGATTTGAATATGTATCAGTAACTATTTCAGTAATAGATGATTTGTTACCAGCTGAGAGTTTGTATACTACTCAAGGTGATGGTAGTGTTAGATTACGTATGACTGATAAAGGAGCTGGTTCAGAAGCACCACAAACTGTTGTCTCATTATTACAAACTACTGCTGAACGAATCCCTAATAATGCTGCTATATGTAAGTACTTCTGTTAATAGGGACAGAAACAGTGGTCACCATCTTGAACATTTATAATTGATAAGTTTAATGGAGGATAATGCAGATTTTATGCGAATATTCTGATAATGTTCACTATCAACCACTTCCATTTGTCACAGCCCAAGCGCTTTGTACTTTGTTACTTTTTTTTTTCACTGACCAGATTTGTTGGTGTGGTGTTTCAATTTGAACCTTGTCATTCTGTATTATAATATCAATATAGGATTGTCTGAATTATCAGATTTATTTTGTTTTTAGGTGTTAAAAGAAATGATACCTGGCTTAGATGGACATACAAACAATATTATGATGATTCATGTAGGGCTGCCAAAAGTTTCATAAAGGTAAATGAAAAATAAATATACTTACAAGAATTAACAAATTAGAAAGAGTTTTTCCAGCTTTTTATGATTTCCGATGTAGCACCACCAAACAGGGAGCGACTGTGAGTTAGACGCTAAACCTGAAAGCCCAGGGTTCAATCCCAGCATAACTATGATAATACCTTTAAGATGTTTCAACCCGGTTTCCCCCCGTTATTGATGCAGGTCGGAGGGGCTGACATAGAAAAAGCTTCTAGTCCTCTGAAGGAGTCAATAAACAAACAAATGTGCTACAGACACTTTAAAGATACCTTGTCACTTGGATATCAAAAAAATGTAGATTAAAGCAGCTATCCTGACAAAATTTACTTTCATTATCTTCATCAGCCCAATTGGAATATAGGACATTAAGCTACATTCATTTTATTTTCTAAATGCAAATGAATTTGATAAAGACAATACGCCTGGGATAATCACAGATGTCAAAGTGGAATTTGGCATAAGAACAATGTGTATTGGAGATACAAAGACAAAAAACCCAGTAAAAACTAATAATTTATTTCAGGCAGGGTTAGAACCATATCATGGTGTAGGTATTATGGGTTTTAATAGTCCAGAATGGTTTCTAGCTGATATTGGTTGTATATTTGCTGGGTAAGTTTTCTGATCATACAGAAAAAAATACAAGTATAGCAAAGAGATTTGTTACTTTTTTCTTGTTAACCATTTGTTAGTTATGCTTTTAATCAAGACAAGCAATTACTCTTGTATATATAGTTAATATAACTACATATTATGTTCATGTATTTTCAGTGGCTTTGCTGTTGGAATCTATACAACAAACAATGCCGAAGCTTGTCAGTTTATAGCCGCTGACAGTAAAGCTCAAGTTATAGTTGTAGAAAATACAGCTTATTTAAAGAAAATTTTACAAGTGAAAGATCAATTACCAGATTTAAAAGCTATAGTTCAATATTCTGGTGAAATAGAAACACCACAAGATAATCTATACTCAGTAAGTCCAATTAATTAAAAATTAAAATGATTTGACAAAATGTGATTATTGAACCAAAGGTTTTCATATCATATGTGACATTTTTCATAAAATTTGTGTTATTAACGAAACCAATCGAAAAACTGCATACTGCATAGCCTTAAGTTGATCACATTAAAGTTGTATTTGAGGTTTCCACCCTTGATATATGTCCACATTTATTGATTTTTGGCTAACTGTTTTGATTCTTTTGCTGTCAACTTTTATGTCTGTTTTTCTGTTTTTAGTGGGATGATTTTATGAAATTAGGAGATGATTTACCTGATTCTTCTCTTGAAGAAAGATTTAAAATTCTAGCACCAAATAAATGTTGTACTTTGATTTATACAGTAAGTTTTTCATTGGTTTTTATTTTCTTGGTTCATGGTGCCCAACATGTCTCACTAATTGCATTGAGACATTGAAACATGGCAAGTTTTTCTCTTTGCACACTATCTGTCATAGCCTAATGTTGTATAGAGGATGCATTATAATGCAGATGAATTATATCTATTTCAGTCAGGTACTACTGGTAAACCAAAAGGTGTCATGTTGAGTCACGATAATGTAAGTAAATAGGCTTACTCTTACAAATCTAACTGAAATGAGACAGTTAGTTGAATATTCTATAGGTTCTCTTCTGTCCTGCATGCAGTCTAAATACAATGGAAGCAATCCAATTAATCACATTGTCAAGCTATTTAAAAGCTTCTTTCTTGTAACATGGAAAACAGGAATTTGATTGAATTTAAATACGGCCAATCAGATTTGACAGAAAGATGGTAAGCAATATGGGTGATTTTTAACAGACTTTCTGTCAAGGCCTCTAATTGGCTGTATTTGTTAGATTACAATCCAATCAAAATGCTGCATTTACAAACTTTCGTTATACGAGCAAGGCAGCTATTGTAGTCAATGTATAAGATGAAGTTCGGAATAGCTTGACATAGTGAAGATACTTTCACAACCGAAAACTTTATTGTATTGCAATGTGATACTTAATATGGTGTATAGAGGAATACCCACAAAGCTAGATAATTTTGTATAAAGATGGTATGTTTGGTAACTCCAATCAGACATGAAAAACTAATGAACAGGTTACAGAATAATATGTTCTGTTTTAGGTAACATGGACTCCAGTAAATGCAGGACCTCTTGGTGGTTTATTATTTGGTGTTGAAAGATTAGTCAGTTATTTACCATTAAGTCATGTTGCTGCTCAACATCTTGATATATATTTACCTATTTATTTTGGTGCTACTGTATTTTTTGCTCAGCCAGATGCCTTAAAGGTGAGTGTGGAAAATATTGTAGGGTATACTTACTATTCTAGACACCTGATACCACTTTTCATTATGAAATATTTACTTATGATTGATATACCTCCTCATGTGAAAGTTTATTAACTGCTACCGGTACCAATAATTCACCAATATGTTGTTCTGAAAATCGGGTTTTGTTTTGGGGTTTGTATCGTTAGTACTTGGTTTATTTATTCTTCAGTTTAAGCTTGTTTCAAACAGTTGTTGTAATAGTTGGTTGACTAAGGTAAAGAATGCTCACCTTCTGGTACACCTGATTGCACTATGCCACTGACTTCATCCATCTGCTGTCCCTCTGGAAGAAGGCCATATGGCTGATAAATCTATATGTATTTCATTATTTGAACTCCTTTACTTGTAGGGCTCTCTTTTGGCAACCCTCAAAGAAGTTCGTCCAACAGGGTTTATGGGTGTACCTAGAGTGTGGGAAAAGATGATGGATA
The DNA here is from genome assembly GCF_000327385.1 of Lottia gigantea. Classification (NCBI taxonomy): domain Eukaryota; kingdom Metazoa; phylum Mollusca; class Gastropoda; family Lottiidae; genus Lottia; species Lottia gigantea. The sequence goes on from NW_008709146.1 coordinate 61,757, forward strand.
AATTGTTAGAAATTGGTCGAAATAATAAAGGTTTAAAACTGAAAATTGCTACATGGGCAAAGAGTATAGGTCTGAAGGGTAATAAGAATAAAATGAACAAGTAAGTACTATTTCTTATTTCATTTAAGATAGGTTAAAGGATTTATCTCTTTTATGGTCAGTGTCATCTTCACAATGTTTTACGAATTTGTCTTGACTGCTATAGCCACTATTAAATGTACTGATTTGCAAATACAATCAATCAGAGCTCTCCACACAAAGACTGTGGGTCATGCATGTGGGTTTGGTTGGAAAACAGGACCATGTTTAAAGATATATTACATGAATTTTCATTTGGAGTGTTGGGTGGTTTGTGTTTACCAGAATGCCATAGCTTAGTAAATACAACTGAATTTTATGATTTTCTTAGTGCTAGGAAAAAGGGTTGCTGGTAAAAATATTTTTAACTTTTGAATATTTGCATCAAATGAATGTGTCATCCTATTTCTTACAATCTCCTTTCTTTTTCTTATTCTTATTGCTGCATTTGTGATTTCATATATTTTTCTTATTTCTCGAATTTATAAAAGAATGTTAGCCTACTCTTTAAAGCTTTCTTTTTTGTCAAATTCTTACTTTTTTCTTTATTTGAACACCCCATATAACAATTGTCTTTAGAAATCATTGATATGATTTGATGTTGTACTTCTATTATTTCCTTCTTTCTTCTATTATGTTCTGGATGTTCTCATGTCAGATTGTTCTAGATATTCCAATACTTCCAGATGTTCCAATATGAGAAGGTTCTGAATGTTCTCAATCTTCCAGTCTCTGTGTTCCAACTGTAAAAGATAATATTATTTACTATGTTTACAGAATTATCTCATCAGCCTTATCCTCCAAAAAACTTCATTAAGATACAATCCTAATTTTATAATCTGATAAGATGATAAAACTTACTTTAAAATCGAATTTTATGTTTGACCAGATGACTGGGAATACTAAAATTATCTTAAGTTAACTTTTAAATAATAAGGTCTGTTTTAAAATTGATGTTACTGAAATATTGAGTTATATATTACTTCAAGGTTTAATCAAGAGAATATTCTATTTACAGTGGCAGTGTACCATTTGGTTGGACCTTGGCTAATTCCCTGGCTTTTAAAAGAGTTAAAGAAGGTTTAGGATTTGACCATTGTAAGATAATGTTTTCTGGAGCTGCACCTATTACTAAAGAAACTCTAGAATACTTTATGAGTTTAGATATTATGGTAGATGAAGTATATGGAATGAGTGAAAGTTCAGGTATAATATGGCTTAAGAATATACTACATCATATTTGGCTTATAGTCCAAGTTGGAAGACGTTCTCATCAAAAGCTTGGGCTCTGTGTGGTATAGGCTGTGCATCTGACAGCTGAGCTATTGGAAATCAATATATTAGGTTAATGCCTAAAACAACGTTTTGTTGAAATTCCCCTCATTACAATGCATGGCAATAGCCAAAAAAGTCATATAATACCATGCAAAATCTTTCTTTGGTCAATTTATCATGTTTGTTTGGTTATTTTGTAGGACCTCATTCATTCAGTAGACCAGGTTGTCGTAGATTTGGTAGTGTAGGTTCAGTATCACCGGGTGTTTTTACTAGAATAGATAATCCAGATGAAGAGGGAAATGGAGAGGTGATTATATTATTCTATAATTAACTGTTGTACTTAAATTAGGAGATCTAATAATATATAAAACAACTAAACACATTTTTGAAGCAGATGACATTATTGGTTGTCATTAAATTCTTAACTCTTAACTCAGGTATATTACAGTTAAAGTTATATTTCAGATATTAATGTATGGTCGTCATGTATTTATGGGATATTTACAACAAGAAGAGAAAACTAAAGAAGTAATGACAGATGAAGGTTGGTTACGTACTGGCGATATAGGCAGAGTTGATAAAGATGGTTTCCTCTTTATAACTGGCAGAATAAAAGGTAGGTTGCTTACCATACGGTACATTTATACCGTAAGAACTTGGATTACTTAAATTTCATAGGATATAGTAAAGAATATAGGTCCAATACCAGTAGAAGATACTGATTGTTTACTCTAATAAATTGATTGTTTTATAGAAATAATAATTACTGCTGGTGGTGAGAATATAGCTCCAGTACCAGTAGAAGATACTGATTGTTTACTCTAATAAATTGATTGTTTTATAGAAATAATAATTACTGCTGGTGGTGAGAATATAGCTCCAGTACCAGTAGAAGATACTGATTGTTTACTCTAATAAATTGATTGTTTTATAGAAATAATAATTACTGCTGGTGGTGAGAATATAGCTCCAGTACCAGTAGAAGACAATGTAAAAGAATGTTTACCATGTATTAGTAATTGTATGTTAATTGGTGATAAATGTAAATTTTTATCCATGTTCCTTACTGTCAAGGTATGATATATTCTAAGATTTTAATTCCGAGACTAAGGATAATGATAATGATCTTCAATAAACTGGATTTAAATTTAGTGACTTTATAGTGATGATGTTTTTATATTGAAAAGCTTTTGATAAACTTTTGAATGTCTTTGAAAAGTTTTGGATGAATGAAATACATTTTACATCAAAATTAGACTATGGAAATTGATTTACTGTTATTTCACATCTTCATATCAACCACCTCCAGTTACTGTAATGACATCTTCTAACCTACATTTTGAGCTTGTGTCTCAATTTTGCAAAATCCCAGAGTATTTTAATTTGGTTAAAAACTGATATTTTTGTATTTAGTGCCAGATAGATCCAGAAACTCAAGAATCTTTAGAACCTTTAGATAAACAGGCTATAGAATGGTGTGAGAGTATAGGTAGTTCAGCTAAAACTGTCAGTGAATTCCGAGAAGATGAAATTGTAAAGAAAGCTATACAAGAGGGTATTACTGCAGCTAATAAAAAAGCTGTCAGCAGGGCAGCCACCATACAAAAGTGGAAAATTTTACCTCAAGATTTTACAGTGTTTAGTGGGGAACTAGGTAGGTTCAATAGTATGATTTTCATTTGTAATAGAAATGGAATTTGATTGGACCACTAATTGTTAGTGAATCAATCAGCAATAATTTCACATATGCACCTCTAGAAGTGGAAGTTCGCCTGAAGTTACTAGACCACAAAAAAAGTTATGGCACAATTATGAGCTATAACACAAACCTTTATGGTATTTTAGAAAATACAGATTTATTAACTATTGAGACATATCGTTGGTATTCTATAATTCCATTTCCATACATACTTATTTTCAGGTCCAACATTAAAACTAAGAAGACCAATAGTAGTGAAGATGTATTCCAAAGAAATAGAAGAGTTTTACGCAGAGTAAGATGTCAAGGTCATACATTCCATCCATATCAAAACACCACTATAATTTGTGATACAAACAAAATGGAATTTTTAGTTAAAATTTATTTAAATTAATTATATTTTTATATTTGTATATTAAGGGAGAGTGTCCGCTTCAAAAAAGTAGGACTTGAAGGTAGGTCCTGTATCCCTGTGAACAGTATTATATCAATTTTGGTTCTTTACGTCAATGCAGCGGGGAAATTCATTTGGATGTAATTATTTTCAAATACAGATTTTCACAAAATGTTCACAATATAATTCAGTTAAGCAGGATTATATATATTAGTGTAGATGTATTTATATATGAACATCCATCAGCCAATCAAATCTCTGCCCTCTCCAATGCTGGGATTTTGCTATGCAAACAAAAGGTGTATTCTGAGAAGCATCAGACACTGAATGTATATACTGACCATAAAATACAGGTAAATAGCATATTTTTTATGTATACATTGCATTAACGTTACATATATGTATTTGAATTAAAGTCACACTACTGAATATTACACAGTATTTATAGCACCATTTTGCTCAAATGGGTAGAAATATATTTATTATTTAAATCAATTCAGTCAATGTTAGAGTATACTACCTCTAACAATTGAAACAATATATACAATGAGCTATGGCATTGAATTAAATCAACTGGGCATTAAAGTTTTATTATTTTTTTTTATAGAAATTGTAGACATGCCTTAAAAATTATATGATATTGGGTTCTATTTCTCTTCTCTTTGATCAATTTCTGTTGTAGAATTTTTGTTTATGTACATTGGACATTATTTTTCCATATAAGTGACCGAAGAATTTATCTGTATATCAATTATGTATTTATTTTGTTTGTTTTTGTATATTTTGGTTCATTTGTTTTGTTTACAAATATTTTTTTATACATATTTATGGTATCTTACATTGTTTTGTTTAGACATATATGTTTATGAGTTGACAGAATATGATAAAATACTATTTTTCAGTAGATAAATTTCATTATTTTCAATCTATATTTTTAATATCATAAATGTTAGTTTAATCTTGCCAGTGCTATTGTGCTATTATTGTATTTAAGATATGTTTTATATTGAGGGTTATATCGTTAATCAAATGAACAAGGATATTCTACAATTTTATTAATGCAGAAATAACTAAGACTGGATGGAATACAAGACGCATACGATGTATTTTAAGTATTAGCTGGATTGGCTCAGTGTTTCCTTTCATTATATAAAAATCCCATACTTTTTGCTTATATTGTAACTTACATTAGGAGTTCAAGAGCTTTTATTGCTTATCTAAAAGCTTTCATTTGCAACATTTAGATTTTCATTTCAATGTCTATGGTTCTTGTAATCAAAGATAGACGTTCAAAAATTTGAACTGATATCCTGGCATAATTTGGTCTATATTACTGTAATTACAGAAACCATACAGGCCAGGTTCTAATATTAGCTGTATTTTGCCAAACAAAGTTTAGGAAACCTCTTTAGTCCCTGTATGGATGGAGTTGTCATGTGATATTTATGTCAGTTTTGCACTAAGACTTGCCTTGTTTTGATTAGAATTGGCATTTGTTTATGGTGTTAAGATGGTTAAATTTTTGTTATGAGTTTATTAATTGGTAAAGGAATTATTGTGTTATCAAAAATTAATTATAAAACAAAAAGTTTCAAATTTGTATCATATCATTAATGTTTAAAAGAGAATTGTGTATTTTGTAGATCTGATGTTTATAGTTATTTCATAAAAAAAAAATTGAATCAAATAGACATTTCTTTTTAATTTAAGATGAATGCACTTAAGCCTCTCTCAAGCATTTCCATACTGTTTCAACTCGGATGAGAACAACTGGTTCTTATTGTGCTTCTATATAACAATCTACAATGATGGACTGAATTTGAGTAAAAATTCATTGTCTTAAAGCAGGACAGAGGAAAGTCCTTTATTATTCCATTCCCTTTTCAGATGGATAAACCAATGTATATGAATGATTTTCAATATCAAAAGCAGAAGCTGATAAAAGACTAAAACTTTATTCATAATATACAGTGGAGATATCATAAAATTGTGGCTGTGATGAATCCACACATTTATGATTTATATGTTTAATAAATTTGAGAGTATTTTTATCTCTATAAACTAGAGCTAGACAATTGTCTTCAGGAGTAACACTTAATAACTGAAATAAAATACAATGTTCGGTCATTACAGCTTTTTTGTAATATAATGGTATCAACATACAAAACATTTGCGAAATCACACTGCTTCTTTAACAGAAATACAAAACAATTGACAAAAAACAAAGAGAAAGTATTTATATTTCTGATTGTCACTTCCTTATTTTAATATAATAAAAAAAATCTCAGATATACTTACTTCATCATCTTCATCTTTAGCTATATAAGTTGTAAATCCTCCATATTCAGTCTTCCAATCTAAACATTGAATACAGATGAATTTTTAATAATCAAAGTTAACATTAAAATGGTTTTGATGGTGCTCAATTGGTTAGTTCTGAACAGATTCCGCCTGTACCAATTCAGGCAAGTTACAATCAAAATTTTCCGATCTAAATCTTCTCTGCCATTTTGAAGTCCTTTTTTCGGCACAGGTGGAAAGCATTCCAACTTGTTTTATTGAATGTGCAGAACACACCATCTAGAGCCCCTGATATGTATAACTCAAAAGTCTTCAAATTCATACAAGGTTGTGTTCTTCTAAAGATATTATATAACGTCTGATGAAGTGTTGTCAGTCAAGCTGCCAATTAGTGTTTTCATGACATGACCTTAGACATAAATAAATATCTATGACTCCTTCATATGCCCTTGTGAATTAACTAATGGTTCAATTTTACCTGAGCAGTCCATAAAGAAAACAGCATCCAATGAAAAGTCAGTATTTTGATCATGTGATTTATCATAAGCTAATGTGTAACAACCATGGCTCCATTTTCTAACTTCACTGTAACACTTTGAATTAACACTTCCTGATATAACTGAAAATAAAATAAGTTGGTATTTTAAATCCTACATTTAAGCACTTTATAGGAGTTGGTAAAGGCGGGCAACATGACAGATATTCCAAGATTATTCCTGTTTTTGTTGTAGGGCTGTTGTGGAACATCACACATATTTTTGACATACCGGTAGGTACTATCGGCATACAAATCTTGCCCAATATGATTCAGTTTTTAATCAACAGGATTTTTGACTCCTAGGTGATCTTTAATGAGGGGTTTTGTAGCACAGTTAGAGTGTTTGAAATGTTACATGATGTGATTTGCAAGGTTCCGACAATCAAATAGGTTCTAATCTTGGTTGATGTGTGAAAGTCTGGTAAACTCTTTGCAAGCAATTCTTTTTATGTCAGAATTAAAATTGTGGATGATTTTATAATTTGAGACCTCATCTATTAAATATTATCCATTCATATGAATACCTCTTTCTTTCTTGTCACCACTTCCATCATGAGGGATTCTTGAACTTTGACCTTCTTTACTTTCATTATCTTTTTTCTTTGTGTCCTTTTCTTCATCATCCGATTCTGGTGCTAATTCATGTAGTTTAAGTCCAGTTATATTGGATAAAACTAAAAACATAGCATCAGACTGTAGAAATTTCACACACTCTTTAATTATAGCAGGCTGATTTTCAGAATTACACACATAATATTTTCTATAAAAGAAAAATATATTTCATATAAAGTTATGATTCCACAATTTGACCACAGTTTCAGAATGATATAAGGTGACCTTCTAGGCTACATCTGTTATATTCCACTTAAAACTTCAGAAAAAAAAATTACACAATAAAAGACATACTGAATGATCATCCATATATAATACCCTTCAATCTTAATTCGCATAAATGTAAAAATACGAACTTGTATTGTACCCAGTCATTTCTTACCTTTTGTTAGCGGGACCATGATGTGACCAATGAATATCGCTTTCTTTCAAAGCTTTCTTCAATTCATTATATTTGTCTTTCTACAATATAATAGTATGTTTTACTAAACACACAGTCTATAATACATTATAATCAATTAATCTTAAATTTATGACAACATTTTAGATATTTCAGATATGCCTTTCATATCATTGTGTAAACTTTATAGGAGCTCCCCTCAAATGTAAGAAAGAAGACAGAATTTCTGAGGCTGAATATTGTGATGTTCTTTACAAATGAACAACCATATATACCCTAGTAAGGTCTGTTAAATGATCAGACAATATAAATTTGAATTAACTAAGCCAAATGCAAGTCTGTACCTTTATGAAATCTGTTAATTGTATTTCTGATTCAGATTCAAATTTCTCACTGATCTCACCCTGTACGTCAGGGACTAAATAGACTGGATTAATCCAGGAATAAAATTCATCTTCCTACAAAAGCAAAACATCCAAACATGTTTCAGTTAAGCTAAGAGTTATATAGAAAATAAGTAGAAAATGAGATTGTTCATTAATGTATTCAAGCACAGATGGCACATAAAAAATTATCAAGAAAGAAAATAACAAATTATCATTTTCTACTATAAACACGAATAACAATGTAGGTTCACAATGATCCTTGGCCAAACCTTTTATCATTGATCTTTCCTGGATTATCTGTACCCAATTACAAATGGGTTGAATGAATGAATGAATGAATGAACGAATGAATGAGAAAAGATGACTTATTAAGAAAAAGCATCAAAATTTCAAATTGATCAGAAGATATAGTAGCTCAGCAGAAGAGTATGAAGGTATTACTTACATCAACTGTGATATAGGGTGTCAGTTGGGGTGAATGTTCTTTATGGGGTGATTGTCGTGGTAACGGTGGTCCATGAAACCATCCACTAATTGATAATCTTGTTTTTTCTAATGATAATATTTCTGCTACCTATAAAATAAACAAAATATGAAAAGAAAGTAACATCTTAACCAGTTTTTGTCAAGTTGACTTGTAGGCCTATATTACACCATATTTACTTGAAATCTACTATCCACCGAACATAGATGTGTCAAGATAAGGCCTAGAATGTCTCTAGATAACCTACCGTTTTGAACCTTATTGGGCAAATGACATGCTTTATGACTTGGATTTTAACTCTTTTACAAAAACATAGAAAATATAAAGGTACAAACCTGATGAAATGATGTCTCTGTGACTTCAAAAAATAAAAAGTTATTGCGTTTGGGTAAAATTGATTTGACAATTTCTTTCGGTTGTATATGATCTAGAAAAAATATTTTGAATTGTAAATTTTACTGGCTATTATAGTAATACACATTAACTAACTATATAAAAAAATTACTAAAAATTGAAAAGGTGTAAATCAAAGCTATTAGTGTATATAATAGACAGTCTTACTAAACTTACGATCAGCAGAAAAGAGGTCTAAATGTCCACCATCTTCTTCACTCCAAGTTGAGGGTACGACATAATAAATATAAGCAAATCTTCTTTTTTCTAGTTCATCATCATGACATAATAATATATCTATCAAAAAAATAATAAACTTTCAACAAAACCATCTTTCTGGCAATCAGTTTATGACAAAGTTATTCATATATATCATATATACTTCATTACATTTTACACTTGTTCAAAATTTCACTATTAAAAATGGCATCTTGGTCAAGGTATGAACAATATTGAGAATTTGATTTAACTGAATAAATGTTCTAAATTCTTAGAAAATGGAACCTACCCACCTGTGTATTCATATTTTGAAGCAAATACATCAATTTCTTCAGTTAATTCTATATCACTTATTTTACACAACCATTCTTTAACATCAGTTTCTAATAACTTACTAAAATTATAATACAATTATATTATATATTACTTCGAATTTTACATATATAAATATCTAAATGTTTATTAAAAATATTTCTTTAAAGCATACGTTACAAAAATTGAAAAGTTTAAAACAAATTGAAATTAAAAAAACTTAAATTTTTTAAAGTCATAATCAACATCACAAATACACTTTTGTTCAAATTTCATGAAAACTCTTACCAAAATGCACTGATATGAGGTGAAGAGCTATGTTTTAAATCATCACTCTGCAAAATAAATAGTATAATGGATTATTCATTGCCTCGGAAATGCATTTATAATTGAAAATTTGGATCATAAAAATGAACGGTTGTCAAGTTAAGATATCAGAGGAGAGAATTAAAACTACGCAAGCCAAGGATATATGGTGTTCATTACCACATGATATTAATGTTTAATGGAAATGCACAAATAATAAAATATGTCTATTGAATACATATAAGGTCATCAATGTTCGACCAAAATATATAATCCAATCAAACATTTTCCTATTGGTGAATAACCTAATGAAGATCAACACAATGTAGAATGGAGACTTACCTGATGAAATTTATACAAATCATTATTTTTCTCCTTAAAATCAAGCTCACTCAGCTCTTTTTCTAGATTTTCTACAAAATCTTCTTCTTTAATGAAATCAGTTAAAATTGTATGAAAAAATGGATGAACATTTATTTCACCTTGTTCGTGTTTCTCTGAAAAAGAAATGGCATAAAACAAGGTTTCATAAAAGAAAATCAATTCAAAAGCATTAACTTAGCAAACTACATACAGCCTTAGACAATTTATTGTATACTATATCTTATTTATTGTCAGTGTCAGTGGTCAGTAATGTTGTGAGTTGAGTTGTCACATTCAACATTTCAAGCAATTAGTGACACTGTGGTCAGTGAACACTAGATTTTTCTCTGTAGAAATGGTAATAAAATCAATAACGACTGGAGCTACGTGTTTTAACAGCAAGAATGTAGATCTATCTAACATTCTTTTAAACTATTTACCACATATTGAATGCTTCTTTGTAGAAAAACATTTCTTCACTTGATGAGAAAATTCATCAGCAAAGTAGTACTTGTTCAATTCAACGAGTGGGGCGCTTTTCTTTTTCTTAGTAACAGGTTCATCACTTGTCATGTTGTCTGCAGACTCAAACAGTTAAATATTCTTTTCACAACCTTATAAACTTTATTTTCGAAATTTCAAATTTCACGTGTGTTTGTTTACGGAAGTTAGAGACCAGTCGATGTATGTCGTAAATACTCAATTGACATTTTCTTTAAAATGATTAGGTTACGGTTTTAACTTAAAAAATATATTTTCTATTAAAAGAGAAATTTCTAAATGAGTTGCCATGCGTTACAAATTTCAATACATCTTTTTCAAAGGAGAAGCCAAAACTTTTGCGACATCAAACCTATTTATGATATTCGCATGGCCGTCGAAATTAAATTTTCTTTCAATATTTTAGATAAACGTTATTTTATGTAATAAACTATAAATATTCTTAGACTATAAGATGGTGCGTATTGGCTTAACATGTTTTTGATATAATCAAAGGCTATAATCAATATTTGAAGTTCCTATTTTTCAATATTCTCTGTTTCATTATCTACTACGGTGAAAAATCGAAAGTAGAGCCTCTTTTCACAGCCGACTGAGTGCATTAACAACAACATACTTTGAAATACGCGCAGTAAACAATTGATCTTTATTATGATGAAGTTATGATGAATTTTATTTCACTCTTCAAATCCTAATAGAAGGAAACTTGAGCAATGTTTGAGGAATAAGTGTAACCTATCGGAAAAAGGCTATCGTTACAGTAGTCTATGTCATTATATGACAGATTTGTGTATTCTGTCAACTATAGAAAAATTGATTTCAGGGCTGTAGCTGTGAGCATAAGTACTTATAATCTAATTTGAAATTTTAATGGTAATAATTTCTGTTTTCAGTTACCTCTTTCTCTGTTACGAACAGCTGTCAATCATCCCATGGTTAGTATAATTATAAGCTTACCCTTCTATTTTCTAAAGGACACTGGTCTGAAGTGAAATTTTAGAATGTTAGAAATGATTTCTACCCATTTCTATATACGTTAACATGTTATTCAATGTTTTCAATAAGAAACATGAATTTGATATGAATTGATGGCAAAATATGAAAATTATAAAAAATATGATTATTTATGAAAAGAGAAATTGTATTTTATTTGATATATTTGTAGTTAGTTGAGTTGAAGAATGGTGAAACATATAACGGCCATCTTGTAAGTTGTGATAACTGGATGAATATCAATCTAAGAGAAGTTATTTGTACGTCTAGAGTAAGTTTAAATTAAATTTATCAAAACATAATATAAGAGAAGTCATGATTACAAAATTATACTAGATTTTGTAACATGATTTAGATTAAGTACAAACTACTAACTGGTGTTATTTTTCTTTCACTGTATTCAGGTGCAGGAAAGGATGTGTTTTCTTATTCTTAATTAAGGACCCCCGATATCAACCAAAATTCTTTTCCTTTATTTGAAGACCAAAGTTCAAAATAGAAAATTGTGACAAACTTGTTGTAGGATGGTGACCGATTTTGGAGGATGCCTGAATGTTATGTCAGAGGAAGTACAATTAAATATCTTCGAATTCCTGATGAAGTTATAGATATGGTCAAAGAAGATGTGATGCAGAAATCTAAAGGGCGTGGTGAGGTCAGGGGCCGAGGAGGTCGAGGTGGCAGAGGAAGAGGTAAGGAAAACAAAAGGATGAAAATTGTTGAAATCAGAATGTAATGAAACTTGCTAGGTTTATTGCTTCTATACCCATAGATCATTCTTTATGTATCGGACACTGTAATTTGTGTACATGTATTTACTATTTTTAGGAGCCTTTTCCTCAGGTAGAGGTGGTGGTGGTGGAAGAGGGGGAGGAGGAGGAGGAGGAGGAGGAGATAGAGGTCAAGGTGGAGGTCGTGGAGGTCAAAAACCAGGAAGAGGCAGAAATCAATAATTTGTCAGCCTTAGTGTGGGAGAAAGTAATAGAACCATCAAGATATTGCCTAGAAAAGAGTTCTCAGGAAGTTAAATCATTGTATATTTAGGAAAAGCTCCAGAAAATTCTTACATCAGTTGAACTTGCATTGACCTGTTTGAAAGAGAGCTCTATATTATTTTTCTATGGTGGTTTCTCATCACCAATTGATATCATTTTGCCATGAAGTTTTTTTTTATTTTTCTTGCATTTCTGTCACTTCATTTGTATATTCATTGTTTTGTATCCACTATGAAGCTGTGAGCTTATAAAACATAAATTGGGCTCGTTAAATAGAGAAGTAAACCCAAATTTTATTTGTTTTTCTTTTTATGTATTAGTTTGTTTGTTATGATAGTAAAGTGTTCATTATAATTTTTGTAACACAGTCTAATGGACATCATGTTTTTTGAAGTAAGCAGTACTTGCAGTTGTTGTAAATGTCTTAAGCCAGTGTTCAGAATAAATGCACCATTAATTTCATACTATATCTTATTCCTTCAGAGACAAGCATTAGCTGCCTTTGTAAGTGGTTATGTCAACTCTATACACCTTTCTCAGCAGTTGCACAGTGTTATTTGCCAATCAGAGTGCTGATAAACAAATATCACTTCACTTTGTGGATTGGAAGAGATGCCTGAGCACATCAGATATTCTGGCATGTTCTGCCCAGCTGCAATTTAGCTACTGAATAGAAAACTATGTCAGAAATGCTATGCCATAGCCATACAAATTGTAAATTCAAGTTAACTTTAATTGGGCTAATAATTAGCTGATGAAATCTATATCCACAACACAAGTGGAGTTGACAGTACAAATATCCAAAGCCCAATCTTTATAAAGTTATTTTAATCAAACATTTGGTTTATATACAACATACATTTAAATTGGTACAGAAATTAACAAATGAACTAATATATTAAAAGGAATAATTTGTATCTATGATTAAATAATATGACTATAAATAATGATATTAATTACTGGAACTAATCACTTTCAAATACTGTTTCTTTCAATAACTATATATAATAATAGGGCTCTATTTCACAATGAAAGAGGATTGTTAAGAGGTTTTCTAAATTTTGTATGTGTATGATATTATCATTTTTCACCATTCTAATTTTTAAACAGACATCTGTGGTTCCTGCAATTGCACAAAATAATGTCACTTCATGCAAAATATGCTTGTATCACATAAGACAGATTGCGATTAGTGACGTCATAAATAAATTGAGAAAACCTCTTTACAATCCCTTTAAACCTACTTTAATGTTAAAATCTTAATCCATAGAAATAAGATAAGGGTTTTTTGTGAAATCGTGTCTGGTTATGAACATGTCTTTACCACTCAAAAAGCTATTATAAATATCAGACACACATATAGATCATATTGAAAATGGTAAATGGGAATAATAGCTTAAAGGACGCATAATCCCTAATTGCAAATAATAATTTCTTTTCAAATAAGCATACTGGCTATTGAAATATTGAGTTACATATAACATTCAATGAGTATTCTTTTAATCTTTCTGTAACACAAGAAACTATAGTACATAATGGCTGCAACTGACTTTGGTGGAAAAAGTTGTCAATATTTGAGCTTTACCAGCTGATGAAATGAAATGAATGGAGTTTTCTGTGCCTAATGAAGACCAAAAGTCCCAGAGCCCTTTCAGCTATAAATATTCAATATAAAGACAACCACACCCTTTTCACTGATTAAATTCTAGTTGCTATATCATTGTAAGGAATGTACCCTTTAAAACCCAATCTATCTACAGTTCATTACCATTACATTACTTAAATACACTGAGAAAAATAGAAATAGACAGTTTTAAAAATATATTTCTTCTCTTTAGGTCACAACCATATAATAATCTGATATGGATTCAATGCTTTCATACATACTTGATGTGTTTTAACAGTATCAATAAAGTTACATTGTTACACAGTAACTATAGTTTTGACTTATATGATGAAAGCATAAAGACCATATCTAGTCACAGATTTCAGAGTATAGGACCATGGTCCTCAAACTTTAATTGTTGTTGAACAGAACCTACACCTTTTAATATTTCTTAAATTGAATCAAATTAAATTTTAAAATGGATACAAAATTCTCTTTACAATAGAAAAAATGCCATTTATACATCATAATATTTGTTTGGTACCTTAAAGTAGAAATTAACTTTTGTCTTTAACTTTCAATTAACTAAAGATAATTTTTATGATGTTACCAACCATGAACTATTTTTAGACATGTAAATGAATCCATTAGATACAAAAATACTGCCTATAATTAACATAATTCATTAAATGAAGGAATTATTTTAGGTGGGAAAGCAAAGCTTTTTATTGGTAAAAAATAAAACAAAAATATTTACATTTGCTGAAAAGGAAGGTTTTGTTATATTACATATTTCTACAAAAAAAAAAAAATAAAATACAACTAAAAACAACATATACAAAAGTTTGTCATATTAACAATTAAAAAAGGGAGACTATTTACAAAGAAAAACAGATTAACAACTAAAACATTACAATTACAAACAACTCATACAATTAACAAAACGTCTTCCATGTCTCTATTTGTTTGTCCAATGGTGTGTAAATGTTTTTTTTTGATAATTTATCTTAAGCACTGGATCAGGTGATTTGATTATAACTGACAGCCATGTTTGATGATGTCGAAAATGTAAAGCTTACTTACAGCTCAAGTTATACAGTCAAAATGTACAATAATTATATGTCTTCATTTGAAAGGCAAGCTAAAAGCATTATGTCAACTACAATAATCAGTCAACAATGACATTGTTTTGCAGAAATGTCAGGCTGTTATTGTGGCCTTAAGGACAGATCCAGTCAATAGAAAATATCATCGATGGAAAGCCTTGGACAGCAAGAGCAAGACTGCAGTTTTAATTTCACAAACATGATTCTCCCTTACTCTTATATTAAATATATAATTGCACCATTTATGTATTCTAAATTTTATTGGTTACTAAGGGTCTATACTTGGCACATTTTGCTGGATCTAACCAATCAGAACAACCCTTTCCTCTGCTGCCATTTTAAAGGGAGATAAGTATCATAATCCTAAATGTTTGTAGTCCAGATCTATCAGCTGAAAACACCTGATTCTAAGCGTGCACTATCAACTACATCAAGAAGATTTTTAGAGTCCATGGCGAGAACATGAGCTGCTTTGAGCATGCCTTTACGATATTCCACATCCATTGTGGTTTTACTGTACTGCTGGGCAAGTTTCATGGTACTAATTAGAGTTGCCATATCTGTACTCAAAACCTTCTGGGCCATTTGTATCTGAAAATAGTAAAAGGATAAGAAATAATAATCTATATTTTAAGATTTGATCCAAAATATGCTTTATACTCTTATCCAAAAAATCACAAATCTCAAGGGTCATAATATACAGTTTGTTGACAGATTGTTGACAAGAAAGGCAACTCACTATGACAAAGCAAGTAAAACAACAATACACTCACCTCGCGATGTTTGTCACTAGGTAATTTAGTTAATACAGCATCAACATTAGCTAATAAACCACGCAGATCCAGTCCTACTTTCTGAAATTGAAAATAAATTATTATAGAGATAACATCATCTCACTGTTGACTATTACGATAAGAACTTTTCCTAACCTTACTTAACAAATGAATTACCAAATAAGCTGTTAGTGAAGCTTATGGACAAGGGGCCTGTTGTCAGAAAGTGAATAATACTTGTAAATTACATTACTAACTCCAGACTGGATAATATTGACTTTAATATGATTATAGTTAAGATCAACTAGTCAGTAAGGATGTTCAGGAATATTTTTGAAACAGGTCTATCTTCAGTATACAGAAGATATTAGTACAAATATAAAACACAAACCTTAACAAATTCCACATATTCTCCTGCTTTGCCAGTCTGTGCTTCCTTAGTCATAGTCATAACAGATCTGACAACACTAGTAGTACTATCATATACACCATCATTAGTACGGTCTATATCATTAGTAGATCTTGCTAGTTGGTTCAATTCATTACTTTCACTAGTAGTACTACTACTTCTACCTATAAGTCAGAGCAAACAATAATGAGGTTTAGGATAAAATATCAACTTAATAAAAATATTTCCACTATAAAGTGCTGAATACATCAACTGTAGAGCTATATAGATACCTTATTCAGAGAATCATGTTACATGTTTCAGGTTCTGTTTTAATATGTATCTATTAAGTGAATTTAAACAGTAAATACAGTTGAGAAAAATCTCATATTTATATTTGTTCTCATTCTCAAATAGTAATATTTTTGTGTCATCGATAATAACTAGTAAAATCCAAATATTTTGGCTATTGGCCCTTTTATTCATTAACAGCAAAGGAACCAGGCCTAGGATCTTCATTTTGAAAAGTGCCACAAATACCTGAAAATGATCTATTTTAAGCTGAGAAGGTAATATTTAAATGACTAATCTACTAAGAATATGACCTCAAAAGTTATTAACTAAAGTCATATGGTAAAGATATTAAAATGAGGTAGACTTACTAGATGATTGGCTGGCTATTCTAACAGGAGCATGACGAAATTGATATTGGGCTGATGGGGGTGGGGAATTTTCTTTGGTACTATCATTATCATCATCACCTTGAACCATGTGAGTAGCAAATTTCTCTCTTCTCTGTAATAAATAATATAACTGATCAGTACAATTACACATATTGTTACATTTTACCTTATTCCAACTGTTTTTCTTACATGCAGTGTAAAAAACCTAAACATAAAAAATAACTCAAACTTACAAGATTTTTCTCCTCTGATTGCAGCCATTTACTGTCCATTTCTGAATCTCTTTGTTGTTGACGTAATCTTTCTGCTATTAATTTTTCATCTATTTCTGTTATGTGACTATGAGGTCTGATATCCTAATCGAAACATTTAAATATGAATACATAAATATATACAATATACGCCAGACAAAATTCATGTTCATCCTATGTATCCGTTTCTTGTTGTGGAAAGCAAATACATATGAACCAAATTTATGCATGTCAGTGGTGCTAGGAGACATCTCTAGACAACTTTTTTTTTAATATTAATTATCCCTTACAGTATGTCTATTTCTTGTTCTTTGGTTTCCAAAATTGCTATAGATTCTAAGGGCCATCATGCACAGTTCCGGTCTCTTAACACATATCAGACAAGATTTAAACAAGAATACTTACTGGACTATGAGGTGGAAATGGTGAAGAAGCTATATTTTGAGGATCTCTAAGTTGGGGTGAATCACGATGAGATGGTGCTTGATAATGACCACTAGCTATGAGTTGTTGTGACTGACTATCATGATAAGGGTTGCTCATCCCAGATAATGAGAACCCAGATGGATTAGCTGTTACACGGGTATAACCGGTTGATGATGGGAAAAAACCATGAGATTGTTGTTGTTGTTGTTGATGATGTTGTTGTTGTTGGCGTAAAAGAGGGGAGTCAACTCTACCACCTCTCATTTTAATCTAAAATTAAGATCATAATACCTTGAAACCAAACACTTTAATGCATGGACCTAGTGTTCTGGTCCTTTTGGAGTTGGACTTGTGCTCGAATTCTTAGTAATTAATTTTAAAGTAGGTAGGACCAAGCTTTTTAATGTCAAAAATGCTTATATCTAGTCTCGAATTTAAAGTAATCAAATTTTGAAGCTGGTAGGACCGTGGATTGCTTTGGAAACACTCTAGCAACTTCGTATGAAAAATCTAAAAATATCTTCTCCTTACCTCATCAACATTAGGAGATGGTCCTGATGCTGGTGTACTGTGACCTAGAGGTGTACTAGCAGAGTTATTCCATTGATTAGGTATACTAGCTATACTAGAGTTTAAACTATTATTACCACTAGTACCATTAGGATAGATTGGTCTAGCTGGTTTAGGAGGGGGATCTTCATCAGACCCATTGGAACCTGTGATAATTACATACATTAACAATATTACTAAAAATATACAAGACGGACCCATTAAAGACTTCAATAGAAATTAAGAGCAATAGTAGTGCATGTTTCGACAATATAAGATAACTTCAAATTTTGGGTAATGGTCAAGGAAAATATTCATGTAGATAAAGGTTGCATTGTTGCATTACATATCTAGTCAGGCCAAATGGACAAAAACAATTTGCAAATTGGTACGTTTTTCAAACTCATGGGTTGATGAATCAAAACAAATATACATACCCCATGAAATTGCCTGAACTCTACGATTCCCACGATGCATTTCTTCTTCTTGACGTAATCTTTCTTCATCAACAATTTCACTAAGAAACAAAATAAAAAAAGTTTATCTAAGGCCTTGTCTATATCTGTTCATCATTCAAGTGTTTTTAGTTCGAACCTTTCTGTCTGATTTTACTACGTTCTGCTCATGAAGAAGGTCACATCAATGACGTCTGAAAATGACAGACTTTTAAGTAACAAGGAATCTTTCAATTCATTCATCTCATTTAAACCTTGATGCAAACCAAAAAGATTTTCACAATAATAGTACTATTAAAATAAAATACTTACTATAGCCACGTTTTGAGATCAGCAAAAGAAGGTCGTTTGGAAGGTTCATATTGCCAACAAGCACACATTAAATTATACAAAGATGGTGGACAATCTATTGGTAGAGGTAATCTTTCTCCATTTTCTATTTTACCAATAACATCATTATTTTTAACACCTTGGAATGGTTTTACTCCATACATTAATATTTCCCAGATACAAACACCTGTAAATAATTTGTATATTTCAAATACAAGCTATATACATATATACAAAAAATATACATTAGAGATGCAGATATACACAAATATATAATTTGTTAGGCTCAATCTTGCATGAGATGCCATTGATCCTCTAATTTTGAGCTTACATCAGTAAGAAAAACTTACCAAACATCCATACATCACTAGCAGCAGTAAATCTTCGAAAGTTGATAGATTCTGGAGCCATCCATTTAATTGGTAGTTTACCCTTGGAAGCTGAAAATGTAATAAGAATGTTATGTCACAAGGGTCAGAGCTGAGCAATTACTGCAGAAGTCAGTATTCCTTTCTATTTGCTATGTTATGTCGAACCAATGGTGGTTGTGGGTTTTATTCTCGGACGGTATGTGAAAGACTGTTGACTTATTATTATTATGTCATCTTTCCTCATTAATGCAGGCGATCCGGTTGTAAATGGGTATGGATAATCCAGGAAAGATCAATACAAAGCAATACTGCTGGTAGAATCTAAGTTGTTATACTTGTAACATATGGGTATTTGGTTGCACAAGGGAAACAATCCTACTCAATTTACAATCAAAGACAGTCTGATCAATGGTAATGGTTTATCAACTCTTTCCATCAAAATGATCTTCAGATTGAATGGTTTACCTTTATAATAGCACTGTTCTTCTACCCATCTTGAAAGACCGAAATCGCCTAACTTGACACAATCATGAGCTGATACTAGAACATTTCTAGCAGCAATATCTCTATAAACATACAAAATATTTCAATAATCATTAGACATAAATAGAAAACATTTTTGTCCTAAAAATACGACAGTTGCTTCCTATTGGTTGATATGAATAATAAATTTCTTTAAAAAAATCACAATACTGACCTGTGTACAAATTTTTTACTTTCTAAATATGATAAGGCTGTACTGAGTTGATAAGCATACATTATCAATGTTACTAAATCTAATCTGGGTTTGTTAGACTGTAGATAGGCTCTCATCTACAAAACAATACAACATTGATATAAATTTTTGGGGATTTATGAAGCACTGTTCAGTCTAGCATAAAGTTTTAAGTTGTTCTATTCAGTCAGGCTATGTTCTCCGACATGAAAAAGATAGCAAGGAAAACCACAAAATAGTGAGGAAAGGGGGGTAATGCAATCGTTCAAGGACGCTATAAGTAGCGATAACAAGTAAAATGTTGAAAAGCCACAAGAGCAAGTAAAACTATAGACACAGTTTCCACAGCCTACAGTGAAATATAACATTTTACCTCTCCATGTCGAGCAAGTTCCATAACTATCCATACTGGTCTAACTTCAGAACAAATACCAATTAATTTAACTATATGAGGATGATCAAATTGTTGCATTATATCTATAAAATTAGAAGAACATGTAATAAATAAAACATTTCATATTTTGTACAACTGTTAAATACATATCAATATCCTTATATCAATGTCAATTAAATATTTCATACTTGAAAATTCACATGGTTATTTTGTAAGAAAATGAAATAGAGTTTTACATCTGATGATGTCATAAGGAACTTACAAGCTTCTTCAAGAAATTTTTCTGTCATGGATTCCTCATTATCTTCTTTACATGTTTTTACTGCCACTGGTACTTGCTGTTTCTCCTAAAAAATAATTCTTCTGATCTTAATGGACAAGCACAAATCTATTCTTGAAGAAGCAATCTTATTTCATTATACATATTGCCGTTAATGAGTACGATAATTTAGCTTCTTAGCCATCTGTCACTATATATATTGCGCACAATGTCTTCACCAAAAAAAGTTGGCATAATGGAGACACAATAATAGTACCTCAGGCCTACATGTTCTTCAATGTATGCTTCTTTTTTTGTACTTTTGGTTTTTCAATGACTTACCTTGTCCACAAAGATTCCTTTATAAACATCTCCGAACTGTCCTTCTCCTAAAATTTCCACTAATCTAATGGCATCACGGATAATCTCATAATCTTTTGCTACAATAGAAAAATATGCCATTCAAAATCAGGGTTTCTCAAATAAATAAGCTACAGTGCCACTTTCATTGTTTGGAATTGTGCCACGGACCTTAACATATTTTGGTATATACAAATTGATTTTGGGTTTTGTTTTATGAAATACCTTATAGTAATTACAGTAATTATCTTAAATTTCAACAACTCCTAGTTCGAGGGTGTAAAACTAAGTTTGATACTCATGAGTTAGTACTGTGCTACGTTGTGGCTATTTTTGTCAATAAATATAATAAATAATTCTATTCTACACAGTAGCCCTTACACCAGAGTGATTACCAGTTGTGTATGGTTGCAAATAAGAATAGGAGTCATAAGTTACGAATGCAACAGAGTTGTGAGTTGCATTTGGAACTGATTGCCACTTTCATTATTTGTAACCATACACATCTGGTAATCACTCTGGTGTGAGGTCACCTTTGGTTATCCACAATCTATTTGTGTTTTCCAAAAATCATTTTTTAGGCGGATGTTAATATACAGAAGTTTTTTAGCCATGCTTTTTGATCAGTTTCTTGCAATGCACACAGTGCTCAAAAGTTTAATAGCATCATTAGAGACCACTTAAATATTTAGACACAAGGTAAAGAGCTATTTAATTGGTTGAAATCTACTTCTGCTCACTTTCTTGGTAAAAGTCACATCCTGAAGTTTGCAGTGTTTCATAGTCATGGAATATCTTAATAATGGGCATGATATTCTCTCTTCAAAACAATTCTACTGAATAAGTCATTCAACTACTGTAGAGTATAGTAACATTCTGTAGCATTCAAAGCAATTCTTTGTGAATTGAAGTATATATATATATGCACCAAATAGAAATATCATGCTGTGTTCTGTGTAATTTATTCACTAGTCAATGATTTTCGTCCAACCAACTGCCAAAATATAACAATTCTCATGTTCAAAGCAAAATTTTTCTAAAATTTATCAACTCTATGACAGACTCTGATTTATAACATTTTTTAAATATACATGTGTGGACACTCTAAAACCAGTCTTAATCATTTAAAAAATTCTACAAAATGCAAGCATTAAATAGGCTTTTCAGATTTGTTCAGAATTACAAAGAACACCAGCAACATTTCTTAATATCATTCATAGAACATCAATCTAAACTTTCTTTGTCAACCAAATTCAGTTTAACTTTCATAATGAAGAGTGAGCTATAAAATAAAGTTTGATGATCTGTGTATGAAAAGATTTGAAACTACCTTGCTGAAATTAATCTTATAATAATTTAGTATGAATATCAATTGTTAATATACAGATTAATGATTGGTAGGTAGGCAGAGGTCATAGATAAGAGGTCAAAGAGCATGCGATTATGAGGTCAGTTCAATTCAAGCAGTCAGTGGTCAAGTTTTTGTTTACATGCTATTTCATTCCTAGTAGACTTACATTTCCTTTTCTTCTTTAATGTGTTAGATTTTCCTGTATTTGATAATATGTTTCATTATTTAAAACCTTTTCTAATTATCCAACTTTTGGTGAGTAGATCATGGGAAGAATCAATTACGTTGCAAGTATAAATTTCAATAGTTTTAATTCTCATGCTTACCAAGAAACACGAGCAATCTGACACATCACAAGTAAATATGTGATTCCTTATGAAAGATCTTGAAAATCAGTCTTTATGAAGGAGATAACATAGTTATTACCACATCAACAAGGGAATAATTTCAATGAAATTGCACAGTGGACTGACAGACAAAATGGCAATGATAAAAACCTCATGACATGACAAAAACCTAATGTCAATATAACCTTAACCTTCAACCGTCAATATCTATAATACCTCCAATCCCAGGGGAGTAGGGATAAATTAATAATAATCATAACAACCCAAGGATAATATCACCAACAGTAATAATACAATATTATTATCAGTCATGTTGTATTTGTTATAAAATTGATTATTAATTAATTTAATTATCTGATTTTACATTATGATTTACAAACGTCTAAATTTCTATCAGATTTGTATCATTATAATTAGATGAAAACTATGAAAATCATGTTATTTTTTAGACATTTAATCATTTTTTTAATTGATCTTTTTAAAATCTTTAATATATATTTTTCAAAAATTTGCTATAAAAAAAATTGGTTTAGGTAAACAAAACTAAAATTTGTCTGCAATGGTAAAAAAACTAAAAATAACAAAAAACTGATAAATTTTAAAATGAAATATCCTGGAAATTAAAATTAAATAGTACATAAAATCGGTACCCATTATAAAGTCTGGTCCTACCGCAATACCTCCAACCTCCTCCTCATACACTCTCTCTTTGTCTAAAAATCATTAACAACATTGATTTTTGTAATCTTTTTAAATTTTCAAACATTTGCTTAATGCTTTTATAATAGGTATCCATGGCAACCCTTATTTAAGTTTCTTGCATAATGAAGTGAATCATGTACTCTTTATTTGGGTCTTTATTTGGGATTTCTTCTGTATAATTTAATTCAGAATTAGCCTACTGTTTACTTTATTACTTACCATATATATTATGTTATCAAAAATATGAAAATAAATGGAAGGTTTCATTATATTATTTATTTTAAATAACTCAAGAACATTTTTTTTTTAAATCTAATGCCCAAATTAAAATATTAAATGCAATGGCAATTTTTTTATGTCCTATCTTCCAGCTGAGATAAAACTAATGAAAACTTAGCATACAAATTTTATAACAAAACCTTTTTTTTTATTAATAATTAGAACATACTTTTCCATGAAAATAAAATGGAAATGATAGATAGGGTGATAGTTATCCCGTCCAGGATAGGTTTTAACTTTATCGACCCATACATTTGAATAGACCTATCAATAAAGTATCAAGTCAAAGATATGCATGATTTACTATTTACATCGAAATATTATTGTTTAACTTTCTGCCCCAATCAATGCTACTACAGAATTTTTGAAGACTATCTGAAGAACTCTTCAATACAAGAAAAGTATAAAAGCTATATAAAGACAATATGTTATGGATAATGGAAGATGTTTCGCAGTGTTAAGATCATTGATTAATCATTATGATGAGTTTCTAAGATATGTTCACTGTATTGTATTTTACTATTAGTCATCTTATCCCTAGCAATTATTATCTAACAACATCAATTAGCTGTTTTTACATGTCTGAATCATCCCTACACAGATTTTAGTTTTAGTTTTTAGAAATATCTATTGAAATATCATACCAACTAATCTAAATTATTATTAATCTTTCTATTGGTTAGAATTATCTTAATTGAATGTAATTATAATCCAACTCAAGATATCTTGTTTCCTTTATTTTCTATGTGTTTATTCACTAATTCTTTTTATATTTTTTAATCGGATTAATTCATCTTCCAAATTATTTAAATCATTTTCTTTAATATTTCTATTTGCTTAGGAAAATTTCGTATGTGTTGATTTTAGTACGGTAGGTATCCTTTATAATTCGTACTTATAACCCCAACCTCCCCTCCCCCCCTTTCCATTCAACCCCAATTTAAAAGAAAAAGTGAGTATTCTTACCGTCAGGTGTGCTATAATCACCCTCATCTTCAACAATTTCTGCATAATCCGAAATTCCTGATAAAAATTGATTAATGAGTGAAAATCATGCAATAAATGTCAGAAAAACAATAAAATTCTTCATATGATGCTCTTTAATGCTTAAAAAGACACAATATCTAAATAATGATATTTGCATATAAAATTAATTACATGAAGATATGAATTCATTAAAATGGATAGAAACTTGAATTTAATGCATGAAAATTACAAAATTTCTAGTAAGGACTGGGTAGAAATTTGAAAGCCATGACAAAATGTCAAAAATCATGCAAAACAATTGCCATCAGTAGAAAATTAATTTTTCTATCCACTAATTTACTGATCTGATGTACACTTGTAAATCATTTAAGTTTCAATTTAACAAATGGACATTGTTGATGCATGTAGCTTAGGAAAAGTAGTATTTCTTCTCAAATTTTAAAGTTATAGAGTAAAACAATTTTTGAATTTTCAAATCATATACTGGCAATTGTTTAGAGCACTTCAATCAAAAGATAAACATTATATATAAGTAATAACTATTAAATATTTATAAACAATATTGTTATAAAGTATATAGTAACTCACGTTCATTGGGACTTTGAGGTTCTTCTGATTTCTCTATGGCATATTTTTGTAAACTGAAAGTATAAAATAAGTTGACATAAACAAACATTATACTATAGCAAAGTGCTCTACCACTCAAAATATATTTTAAACAACAGTCAAAAAAAAATCAGCAGAAAATATTTCTTACCCGTGAAATTAAATATCCCCCCTTCCCTCCCCCTCACAACTCTCTATTCAAGTGAGTACGAGATGAGTAACTCATAATACATAATTATACAACACATAACTATATTACACCAAACTATTCCTTTAACATATCAAATACAAATATCAAATACAAACCAATTTAGAAAACATGAATCTTTCATATTACAGCCATTGATAAAATTCCAGTTTAAATAACTAACATATTTATAGTAGGTTTAAGGCTATATAATATAGGTAAATGTCCTTTGGTCAATTTTCATTTGATCAACTTAAAGAGACACAGTCATACTTGAAAATAACTTGTGTTCAACAATTCACTTAAAGAGAAACAGCTATTTAAATATCAGTTTAACCATTTAAATATCTAATCAAACAAACTTTAAAGCCGTTCCTCTGAAAAAAATTTGATTTTGATTTTCACTTTTATACTTTAAAGTAATTTCTAATCACATTTTCTTTTTCAAAATCATAAGACTTAGCTACTTTAAATTACACCCTAACTTTCCTTATCAATCTTGTTGAATACCACACAGGAAAAATATCAACCCAAAATTCAGTCATGGAGTCATAAATTTTAGTGACTCACTCATACTTGGGTAATCATCACACCCCCTATGATTTATTTTATAAAATAAAAGTAACATGGCAGATCTAGAATACAATTGACAATAATAAAATATGATCACTTATAGACCTAACCCTGATTCCTCCTTTCACTTCTGTTTGTCAACTTTGTATGTCTGTCCAAGAGTTCACATAGGTAATGTCAAATTGGTTTATTAGCTGCACTATGTATTGAACCATGTGTTGTCCCTTTAAGCAATAACTTGACTTGGCAAATTATCAATCAGTAGAAATCAACCAAGCAAAAATTAATCCTCTTTAATTATTTCACTAATTAGTCAGTGACATGTCATAGTGACGTTTGAATGTCATCATTAAATCAATGATTACAAATGGGAAGGAATCTAAATTCACTGTCGGTGTCCAATTAGACCAATGACATGAAAATCTAATTTGCTTTTATCCCATAAAGTTCAAAATCAGTACAGTTCACATTCTGTAATTCTTCAAATTGAACAGTTATCATGACACCTGGTACCACTATCTTGCATATTTTCTACCAATTCTATTTATAACTTTGAAGATTGCTTTCTGCAACTAAACTTGATTTCGAGCAACATTCAATGGTTATTTTTTTATAATGTATTCATTTGTGGATAATTCCCTTCTAAATATTCCAGCACTGGCCAAAAGCTTACCATAAAGCTAGCTGAGGTGAGCTATTGTCTGGGCACATTCCTTGGTAAATCAAGATTATGGTTTGTTTCTAGGAGAAATAGAATATCAACCTCAAACTAGTAATATTAATCTTAGAATATTTTTGTCTAGAATAAATAAACATGAGCACATATTATCTCTTGAAATTTGTTTTCACAGAAAACAAATTTCAGCCAAAATTTTTTGGTTCAAATTTTTAAGAGCAAAGTGTTTATGTTCAATGAAATTTACAAAACTTTATATCTTTATCATTGCAAAGTCATTCTTAGACTATCATCATTATTGATATTAAAATCAACATTAAAGATAGCTTCCATTTCTTCCTCTGTTTTCTCTGATCAAAGATATTAAAGACGACATAATCTGGAGGTAGGCATGATGCCAAATATTTCTTATCACAATTAAGTTTGAAATTTAAACTTCAACAGTTAGAAACTTATCAGTAAATTAAGAATTCAGTGAATGTGTTCTGATAAAATTCACATTTTTATACATGAAGTTAATAAAGGTATCAATAAGAGGTCTAATAGCAGAATGGCATCCATTATCAATTTTAGAACCAATCCAGATACCACACTGTTTTGGTGAGCGTGGTCAGAAATTCTACCAAACCCGAGAATAAAAGATCTTCGGACTTATGGAAATCAATAATGGCATAGTGTTCAATGAAAGAAATTTGCCAAAGCAATATCACCAAAACACTTCCTCTGGTGCCAATTTCAAACTGAAGGCCTATACATCTGATAACTATAGGGAACAGAGTTGTAAAAGTCATGTATCTGATACCACAAGAGAACAGAGTGGGAAAACTTATGTATCTGGTACCTCAAGGGAACAGACTGGGAAAACTTATGTATCTGGTGCCTTGAAGGAACAGATTTGTACAGTTTATATTTATGGTACGTCATTTTGAACCTTCAAGTTAAAGAGAAAATTGGACATGAAATGAAGCTTTGCATCCTACTCTTTTTCTTCAGATTGGACGAATGAGTCAGAAGGGGTATCTATAATAAGAGAATAAGGCGTGGTCTAGGGTAAAGGTCATTGGCTAGTAGTCAAGTTTATTTACATCATATTGTATTAGTTACTACTAGTCTAATCTTACTATAATGTTAAATGTCAATGAGAACCTGTACCTAGATATCAATAAACAATAAATATATATTACTTTTATACTCATATCATTTCTACATTCTCTCATTTATAATATACCCATTACCCTTCCTGATCTATCTTTGATTATGAATCACAATTCTAGTTGCATTAAATTCATTGAACTAACATAGCTGAAAAAGCTGAAAGAGATTGTAAAGAGGTTTTTTACATTTTTATGTGTATCTGGGACAATGATAGCATCAATTAGCATTCTAATTTTCAATTAGACATCTGTGGTTATAGCAATTCTACTAAACTAAGTGTTTTATGACGTTGCAGCAACCACAGACGTCTGATTTTTATTTTGGAATGGTGCAAATTGATACTATCAGTGTCCCCTATAAAGAAATCCTTTTTTCAATCCCATTAAGGAGCTTCCAGTAATATTAAATAAAGCTTCAAGATCTAAAGTCGTTGTCCAATATCAGTATTAAATTCCAATTTCAATACTTTGATAGGAGTTGTTTCAGATGTTGACTCTTTAGAATGTTACTTTGGGACTTGATTTGCCACAGAAGCATCGCCCTTTCTATCCATATTTTCCTTATCACACATACTCAAAGGATAATTACAAATTTCTTAAAGGAGGTTGCACATATTTTACCTTACTGCAACATAACAAAAATGCAGATTCGGCAGATATTTTGGGTAATTTACATTCCATTCCTGAAAGGGAGTGCCAACAGGAAACAGACACATTACAGACAGGTACAAAATTACTTTAAGAAGTTTCATTGATTACTAAATAGTAAAGGGTTTGCTCAGTTTGCCAATTCTTTCAACATAACCTTTTTTGTAATAGTTACATCATATAAGAAAGATTTTGTGGTTAAGAAATGGGTGAAGCTTCATACTCACTTACTAACACACGCTGTCAGTCAAAATATCACATGATTAGAAAATTCTTAACCATTAAGTGAGCCACTAATAACCTTCATTCTTACAGGTAAATGATTAAAAAGTTTGAAAATAATCTGTAGGTTATTTAAACATTGTCTATATAACATTTAGAAACTTATAAAAGCAATAAACAATTTTATTATACTACAAATTCCTTACACAAGTTAAACCAAACAATACAGATTATAAGATTGTGCAGTTTATCAGGAAGACAGAGAATATTGTACAATGATATATCATATTTAACCCAGTTGGCATTTAAACTGTACTATTATTATAACTATTATCTTTGAGCTAAAAACATTCTCTACTTTATGATATATTTATAGGTTTTTTTTATTAAAGGAAGTACCAAGTCTATTTTTATGAGTCTCATCACAGGTGATTCTAGGTTCTGCTCTCCAAAGGTCTAAAAGCAAAGTACCATGATTTATTTCAGCTTACACTTTGGTTGGTTTAGAATCAGTTTCTGTTTATTGATAATCTAATTGCAGATGAACCAGAAGTTAGATTTTTGTTCTTGAAAATGTCACTGATGGCTACAGGAAGATCCAATGGTAAAGGTAAAAGTAAAGCAAACTTCTAATCAGTTATATTCGTTTCAGGAATTTGAGACTCAAGGAATCTTGCCATGGATCAATATGGGATTATATATATTATCAAATATAAGTAATTTCCTCCTTTCTGTTGTAGCATGATAATAAGTAAATTTCCACATCAATAAATCTAAACTTTCTTTGAAAAATCCTTATCTGCTTCAAAAAAACTGAATTAGACAAAGCATTTCCTTTAAATCTATGGTTCACTTCAAATATAGAAACTTATTACTGCAGCTGTTGAGATACCAGTATGTAGGACCAGAAATACATGTTCCATTGGTTAAATACACGTTTCATTACATAATTATATGTTTCATTACATAAATACAAGTATATATGTATGTTTGAAAATTTGAAATAAACTTAAATGTACCTGAAAACACTCTTTCACTTGTACTTCAATAGCTGATAACTTGTCTTTGAAATAAAATATTCGTTCAAGATATGTATTGCAAGCAGCATGTGCTCTTATATTCAAATATTCATAATCATTCAGATTATCAAGTCAGTCAGATACTACTAAGTAGGTACTAATAAAAAAACAGTACTGTTTAAATCAAAAGCGATTACCAATTGAGTTACTTTTAAATTTAGAATAGCTACTAATATGGGCAATCTCATGGCACAAGAGTTTAACAATTGAAGGTAGGAAAGATACTTATTCCTCAAGAGTCAAAATAAGCCTTCATAATTTTTGGTCTATAACATCAACTTTCAAATTGCAATTCAAAAATCACACAAATCAAGAAGTATTGAATCATAAATTAGTAGAAATTGTGGCTTTTTTTTTAGTTTGGCAAATAACATCTCCAGAAAAATGTTTTACACAAAATCCTTACCGTAACTGAAACCGAAAAAATTTCTTTAAAACAAAATCAAGTAAATCCAAGCGTTTGGTAGGATCTAAAAATTGTTGTCTTAAACGCCATGCTTCCATTAGATTATATCCCAAAAATGTCACAGATTTATTTTTCTAAGGTAATCCGAAATTCACAGAATGGACATGTGCCACATACTGACTTGAGTCAAGTTGGTAGTGTATAAATAAAACATCATGGGTCTACTCTAACTTTAGAACCGGTAAGATCAGAATTGTTTACAGGTTTGTACAAGTTATTTCACTCTTATATATGTAATTTAAAAATATAAAAAAATATGCAAAGTATATATGAAGTTCTTTCACTGTAAAAAATTTTGGTTTGAATATAATTCTTACTATGAAGTCCAGAGATTTGTCTATTTCAATATCAACCTTCAATATTGGCTCAGATGTCTCTTTAAAATAACCTTGATTACAACTGCTTCTGTCTATTAATGTGTAAGACATAGGTTATATCTTCAATCATTTACAAGTTATTTTAAAGGATTTAAATTCTCAAACATCAACGATTAGCTTATCTATCTTTAATTCAAAATTCCCTGATTTATTTGATTTTAATAAATGATGGGTCGTTATTTTCTTACTTAAATAAACTTCAATTCAAGTTTAAAATGATACAAAATAAGTATCAAGATATTAAGGTTTGGTGCTTATATGGAACGAACAAAATGAATATATATATTAAATTCTTCACTTAACAAATCATATTCCATACCAGCCTGTTTTTATATCACTCAGTCAAACGATTAGTGATAAATGAAACTTGGTAAAATTGTTAAGTATTGTAGATGTTCCCCTCCTGCTACCCATAACCTGATAAAAAGGAATGCTGGAATTATTTAGGAGTTCGGTTTACCCTCCCCCAACATTCCATTGTCAATTCTCTAGTCAATAGAAACATTCTTACTGAACTTGATATCTATAATTGGGTACATTCATTCAAAGTGAAATCACTATAAGTTCAAGATGGTTCAAGACACATATCACGACCAAACTAACTCTATTGCTTTCTAATATGCTTTTCAAAATAAAAAAACTGATACTTCTAAGTTTGAATTTCAAACCAAGTACATATATTTTCAAGTTTCTTTGAATTTAGGATAGTTATTGAAAACAAAAACATGCTGATCCTACTCAAGTATTAAATCATATATAATGGGTTAGGGAGTTTGAAGTTGGCAGGGTTTAATCCTGGCATATGTCTTGATAGTAAGTTTAAATTTAGCATCCTCAATGATGCAGGTCATACATGCATCTAGTCGTTCAGACAAGATATTAATGGTATATCATCTCTGAGTTTAGAGTTTAAAACTATCTGTCCATTTGTATCCAGCCAAATCCAGTAAATAGAGGCTGTAAGTTTTAACATTCTCAGTAATGTACTATAATGTTTAAAAACAATTCCACATCTTGCCATCTGGTGAAAAACAAACTTAGTCTCTTTAGCTGTTACTATCTTAAAGTGAATTTCAATTAACATTTTTCAGCAAAATCAAAATTGGACAAGTATTTTTTTACTTCTCAAAAATGGAACTGGACCTTTATGGCACATTTAAAGGGATTGAAATGGTTTTTCTAATTTTTGTATGAGTATAGGGAACAGGGATAGCATCAATTTGCACCATGCCAATTTTCAATCAGACGCCTTTGGTTAGTGCAATTTCACTAAAACTAAGTGTTTGATGAGGTCACTTAACATTAAGTGATAAAGAATATTTGCACAGAATGTATAATTTATCTGCATTATGTGAAAAACAGGAAAAGTGACAAGACAATTTGAACAGGTTTTTTTATCTATGGCGCCAACAACATTACCATTTTATCTTGAAATTTACTTTAAACTACTAAGTTAGTAAATGGAGGGTGAAGAATAGTATTTATGTTACCAACAGTCATTAAATTTGACACCTATTAGGTATTAGTATGTTTATAGGTTGTTCAGCTGATGAGTCAAAATACTAATAATATTGACTATCAGGATACTAACAGTGGAAGTAGGTAAAAGTAAGTACTACTAAAAGTATTAACAATTTATACAGACAAAAATGGCAGATGGCCAGAAATTTCTTTCAAGAGGCCCTAACCATTTTTAACACTTAACGGAACAATATCTTGATTGTCATTAAGTGGAATGAATCAGGGTTCTCTTTCTACACCCAGATTTTTATCAGAAACTGCAGAATCATCAAGATAGTGTAAGTGCCTTTTCTCAAGTCTAAACTAAAAGTTCATCAGACCATGAGAAAAGATGTATTTTCAACCCCGCTTAAAATGACTGAACAATAATGACCTGACAAGGGAATACTTCTATTCTAATGTGTAACCATCATGCATCACACAATTCCTTGACACCAAACCACTTGATGACAAAGAGCTTTCTGAATTTTTACACATACACCAACAGAAGCAGACGGGGAAAGGAACTATAATTTAGCACAATTTTCAAAAGAGTATTTATATGCTTGACCTAGTATCTATTCTTACTAAAATCTTTGATCACGGCTTCTTAGGCTGCAACATTCAATGTCCACGCGCTTGCTAGTCACCTGACACAACACAAGCTATAATTGGATATCAATCTCGCTGCTCTATATATAGAGTAATTATGTCACTATTACTCAATAAACTAATTACATAATGATTCTTCAATCTGAAATTAGAAAGTAAAATTCAGCTTACCTTAATCTTGGCGTTCTTGGAATCGTGTCTCCTGGAAGAAAAGAAAAACCACGATAAGATTTATCAAATAATGCCCACATAACTACACATCAGTCCAAACAAATTCTTATAAACAAGTGATACAATCCTTCACACTAACACAGCAGCACAGAATTTTAACGACTTTTGTCCACACTCGGAACAAAGACAGCATGCTGTGTGTTTGGGTCACATGCCGACTTAAAAAAAATCAATAAGAGTTCCATGAGTCTGAGAGTTTCAGAGTGAATGATGCCAGCAACTAGCCTCAAGGCATCCACAGAGAATAATTAATATTTTTATCAATAAAAGTATTTCAAGAGGAAAATAATTAAGTCATTTACTGATTAATGTTTAATTTCCCACTTTTCACTTCCCATAGAAATAAAGTTCACATGAATGTGTTGTAAATTATATATTTTATAGTTCATTTCAAACATAGTTCACAGACAATATTATTGAATTTAGCTCTATTATTTGTTTAGTATTATTTGTCAGGGTTGTCCAGTAAGTTTTCCATCCTACTTTTCCAGTCTAATTGTATGGATTTTACTTCAGGCCTGAATCGGCCTGTTGAGTATACCCAAAGTATATCATTCGAGTAAATTATTGTCACAGGGCATGTAATTCCTTAACTAGGCTTTTTAAGAGGTAACTTTCCGGATTATTCATCCCCATTTACAGCTGGATTGACTGGAACAATGAGGAAAGATAACCAGACTTTCATACACTGACTGAGATAAGAACCTAGGACCACCATTTGTTCCATGTAACTATGTAAAGATTGCAACACTCTAACACTGTACTACAGCCTGTGTAAATTAACAAAACCTATTGACATTCAGATAGAGTTCAATTCTTTTCCTTCTAATTCAATCCCAAAAGATTGCTTTCAATATTTCAGAAGCTGTTTATTGTATTGGTATTTCTATAAATGTATTAGAGAACCTCCCGAGGTATTGTTTAGGACATGTTTTCATTATGGCATGTGACAGGGAATATGTTAAGGGGATGTTATTTGTTTCTTAATGCCATTTATCCGTTTGATGTCTTTTTTATCAATAAAACTAATCAATAGTACTCAAAGAAAACACATTTGAGGAAAGTGGACATTTTTTTTTATCCAGATGAAAAGCAATACATCATAATGCTTGAGTCTTGTTCATCAATCATGTCTGGATTATTTAGGTTGTTCTTTCATAAAGGACCGGTTTTGAAAGTCGATTCTAAAAATCACTGGCCAAGGCATCAGAATCTTTCTCAACTTCAGAGGGATTCAATCCCAAGGCACCTTAATAAAAAGGAAGTTATGTACAAGCAGTCACACAATAGAGCAATCCATCTGTGGACAGACAGAATTCTGATAAACATCATTTACTTTTTGGGTTAAAGTCAGACATGATTGGAAAATACAGGGACAATCACGTCAATAGCCCTGATTCGCCAGATCAGAAAATGCTCATCAAAAGGAAAGAATGAGTTATTGATTACAAAATTTGATATCATATCAAATCAATACACTAACAGAAATTCTACCTTTTTTATGAATTGATTCCATTAAGAACTTAATTTCCTGTCACATTATTTCCCTATTTTGACCCCAACTGACCTTACGCTGACCTTCAAGATCAACTCTATTTCCGGGTCTCTTTTATGCCTTTAATGTGTCTAGGAAATAGAAAATATTTGTTAGGTTTCCTGATGGCGTGATTGATAATATATTAAGTGTTGCTATGATAAGTTTATGAATCATTTCTCAGGTATGATAACATAGGGTTTTACTAGTAGTTCACACCTAAAGCTTTCAGTCATATATAGTAGGATTTCTGTGGATTCGGATATTTACCTACCAAAGACGTAATGAAAATGTCTGTTTCATACAGTGGAAGTGCCCAGCATGCCGAGTCTGAGGGTCATATGGGAGGCAGGCTTGACTTGGTGAAAATGTGGAGGTTGCAATTCAAAATGCGACAATTCCAAGGAAGTGCATAGGTGCATGGAGTATCTGAGAAGGCTGTGACAAGTGGGGGTACAATTGGGAGTAAAATCCAATTTTCTAGGAGAACAATTTACAACCCCCCTTGCCACCATGGGCCACTGGCCAACTTTGATAATTACATTTATAAACTGACTTCTGCTTTCTTCAAAAATTTCAATTTAGATGAATCAGGAATTAGTTCTATTCATTTAATTGATAACTATCAGATGTTTTTATTTCCAAAACATGTTTGTTAACAGCGATAGAACAGAAAAAAGACAAAAGTTTCAGTAACAAACGTAGCCTGATATAGCACCAAATCAAACCAATCAAATATAAAATAAAAACATGCACATGCATACATTAAACAAGTAAATATCAGTATGATAGAGTGGACAACTTGATCAATACACAGTGTGATTAAAAGGCGTTATAATTACCAGTCCTGCACATGCATTAATTCACACACTGATCTGCATCAATTTAATATTGACGCTCATATTTGATTAATTTCTCAGCTAGCTTTGTATTGTCATAGTTGCAAATACAGGAATATAATCAGATTCCATTTGATATTTTGATTGAATAACCTAGAGAATCGCTGCTTTGTTGAAGAAATATTTTTCCTTTCATGGTTTTCATTTGTTTCTGTGAAAATCTATTTTGATCCCCTTTGATTGGCGGCTTTTTTTTTTTGAAAAAGCAGCCAGCAAAAGTTAGCTTTGAGTATAAGCAAGGAGTTATCTTGTCTCTTAACATTTAAAGCTGTCTTAGAACAAAGTAGGTTTATTCTTTTCAAAACACCTCGTAGTACTTCGTATGTGAGGAGTTCACTACTATGCAATTATTTCTACGATTTTTGTAGTGCTTTGGATGAGATTTTTGGTGAATGTCAAAATTCTGATACAGTGATTAGGTAGTTCAAAAACTAACCAAAAAAATAATTGTGAATCATTAAAAAGCTATTTCTCATCAGACAGTCAATAATTATCTTAAAATCAATCAGATGATAAATCTGGTAAAGGATTTCTCAACAACCAGAAAATATTACAGACTCCTTATTGTCCAGAAATGATTCACAGTTTTTTTTGTATGTTTCTCTTTAGAACTAGTCACCATGTCTATGAAATCAAATCCACTAGAGCCTATCTTATTAAATTAAGAATTATGAAAATACACTTTTCTGGTAAAAGAAGTTGTGGTGAGTAATATTGTGAATTAAGATGGATATCAATGGCCAGTTTTCCATACTTTTTTCACAGAACAAAACATGTTTCTTTTGGATCAAATTCAATCAAATGAAAACTGTAGTCTCACGAATAATTTTTTTTAAGTCAAGGGCAATAACTAACATAACGTTCACCATCTAATTCAAACTTGTCCAAGATCTCATCAATACAATTGTGCAAACCAAGTTTCAATAAAGAAATGTTATCAGGCAGACCGACAGACGGTCAGGGAGGATAACATAGGAGACATATAAAAATTCTTATTTCAAGGAATATAAAGTCAAGATTATTTTGGAAATGATATTCTGGTTAATTCTGGCAATTCAAGTTTTCATTTATTTGTCTGAAAGCTATGAAATTTTATAAAATAGTCTATTTTACGAAGCCACAGTCAATAAATAGAAATAGGTGACTAACGTCTATAATAATAGCAGACAATATGGAATGTGTGAACTATTTGTGGTTAGAAAGACAGTAATTAAGTTTGATATCTCTATTTAGCAGAAATCAATAGATGACCTTGATCTTATGACCCTGAATTCCCTCTAGTCTGCTAAATTTTGAGTGACCAGTCAATATGGATGAACAATAACTTGTCTAATATTAATGTGGTACATAAAGTAACCTCAACAAGTTAATTAGAACTCTCACAACGAAGAAGATAAAAGCATCGATCACAAAATTACTTAAATAAAGTTTTACTTCACGGAAAAGCAGAAGAATAAGCTCAGAAAAAGAAATAGATTATTCTACTGTAACACATTGAAACTATGGTTAAGGACATTATCAAAACACTTCATGGTTGACAGAGGAAACGGGACAGAAAATCTGAGGGTACTTTCTATGCTGGGACTGAAAATTGCAGATCATAAAGATGTTCAAACGATCGTCAAATCTGCATCCTTTGTTTCGCACATAAGGCATTATTTAGTAATTTGAGTAATAAGGACTATTGGGATAGCTCTAAATTATCATCCTACAATAAATAATTAATAATGTTGTCTTTAATTGCCACTTAAGACTAGAAAGTGTGTGTAAAGGAATTATCTTGTGTGTCTTGAGAATACAGATAATGTCTTATCATATTATAGTGGAAGTTTTACTGAATATTTTACTTTTTAATTCCCACAAAGAATATCACATCAAATTTTGCTTAATCAAAAAATATTTCATCCTAATTGAAATTAGGAATGTATATTATTAGTGCACTTAATTTATGCGCAATATTTATATATTTAGCACAGATGTATGCAAATAAAAATAACATAACCTAAATGAATTTTCAATTTGACATTTGATGAAATGTTAAGTTTTGCTCCATTGAAGATTCTAATGTACAAATTTCTTAGATTTTAGTTCAATAATTACTCATACAGCTCCATTATAATAACTCTGTATTTCTAACAAAGACATTCCAAGACAAGTGTCAAGGCTGGGTTGACAGCATCTATTGATTTTTCTTGATGCTACTAAATGCAGGAAATTTCTGCTGGCATCAATACACAAAGGAACTGTGTCATACTATTTTCTATAACTTAACAGGATAAAGAATCTTTCTAGTTGCTTTACACTAAACATTCCATTGGCAGATTTCAAAGAGCAATGTAAAAATTTATGTATTTATATCTTTTAACACTTTTATTCATATTATGTAACTTTCTTGTAAAAAATATTTTATTTTAAAAAGTTGAGCTGGTTACTTTCAGGAAGTCAGTTGATAAAAATATATAATCAAACTATACACAAACTCAGAACCAAAACTCATGCAATTTAACACAAAACAAAAAAAGCTGGAACTATGGGTAAAAAATAAAGCATGGAATCAAACTTAAAACTCTTTTCACACATAATTCTTTATCAGAATTAAATAAATAGATCAGCAAAAAGAATCTGCAACAAAAGTTGTGGAAAATTCAAAAAACAAAAAATAAACTGAACCAAAACTGAAACAGAACAAAAATTGTAAAATCATGGTGCAGGTAAAATTAAACAGAAGTGAAGGATGAAGGGGGAATAACTCTTGTTTACCTTCACTGTCACTATCATCTCCTAATTCATCATCTGTATCATAATTTAAACTAATGTATGCTTTACGTAGAGGTAAAGTTTCTTCTGCACAGATTTAAAAAATTAAAATAAAATATATTAACAAACTTAATCCAGAATATCCCTCGAACAAAAAAGGCACTTTCGAAAGAAATATTGCAGAAATATTTGAGACAAGCAAGCAGATATGACATACATGCATAAATATCTTATATCTTGTGTGTGACATAACCTGAACAGATTGTGCAAATTCATTAGTGCATTTCTTTTACGAACTCAAGAAATTTTGGACTTTGTAAACTTTGCAAAATAAAAACAACTCAGAAACACCCAGATGGGAATGAACAGATATATCATATCATAATATGGTAGTAATAAAGAATGATACATGGGTCAAAAAAAAGATTATTTGATTGACAATTTTCATGTGTTAAAAAAATTGGTTTCTGTTAAACTGATACCGTCCAAAAATAAATATCATAAAGATCATATCATGTAGAGTTCAGCTGTTAGTTAAATGTCAAAGTTCACATTATATTAGTATGAAATATACCAGTCTTTTCCTGTTTAATAAACATTCTTTCAATAGATATCGTACATTTCTTTTATTACTGTACTTCTTACAACTTTTAGAGAATTAAGATGAACGATAGCAGAACACTGGCAAAAATTTGTATTCAACAGTAACTAAGATCAATGAAGATGGTATTTTAAATCAAAAGGCTAATTCTATCAATTCCTACAGACAT
Source organism: Lottia gigantea (assembly GCF_000327385.1). Taxonomy (NCBI): domain Eukaryota; kingdom Metazoa; phylum Mollusca; class Gastropoda; family Lottiidae; genus Lottia; species Lottia gigantea. The sequence goes on from NW_008709146.1 coordinate 100,632, forward strand.
ATTTTCAGGTAAAAATATATTTTACTGAGGTATGAGGCTTTGCTTAAAATCAGTTCTGAAAGAAAACATCTGTGAAATTATTGTAGTCAAATGTCTTTCCTACTAGCTGTACAGACAGGTCTTGTTCGGTGAAATATTTGTAGTCTAAAGTCATATATCTTAGACATTTGTTACTTGTGGTCTGAAGCTTATATTTGGAGATATCTAAAGAGTCAGTAGTATATACAGTATAATAATATAAGTATTTTCTAGAAATTCTATCTCCAAGCCTAAAGAATATATAAATATTATGACATTCTGTTCTATATTTTCTATAAATATAATATTATTTAATCTTTCTAGCACTTTATATTTGATAAACAATTCACACCTTTCTTATATTTATATAAAGATAGAATTTCATATAACAGAAAGAATTTTGTTTTCAATCAGCAAAAATGCACTTATATATTGATGTATGTCTTTTTTTGGTCACAGAGTTTTGATCATTAAGTGCAATTGACATAACGAACATTGTCCAATATACCTTGACTGCAATATCCACTATTCTTGTATCATGGAATGCAGCAATTTGATTGGATTGCATGTAAGCGAATACAGCCAATAAGAGTCCTTGACAGAAAGACTGTAAAAGTTTTGGCTTAACGTTCACAGACTTTATGTCGAGAGCTCTGATTGACTGTATTCGTTAGTGTCTATTGCAGTCAAGGTATAAGACAAAGTGTGTAATAGCTTGACACTAAGAAGATGAACACAATTTAAAGTTTCTTTTTAGTCACCATTCATATAATCAACAATATCCAAGCATTCCATTAAAATAATCAAGTTTCTTACCTTTCCGAGACCACAAACTTCCCTGCATATCATGAACTAACCGACAATATCCATCTATAAGATCGGCCATGTCTTCAGCTATATCCAAGGTGACACAAGTTATCATTAATGGTTCATTAGCACCTGCTATTTTTAATTGTAATATTCCCTTGCCATCTTCACTTCCTACTGTTTGTATAGATTGAACCTGAGCGAAATCTGCCATATGTGTCGGCTGAAAGTAAATAAGGGTAAATTGAGGTATAATTGATATTTCAATACCTGTTTTTGTTCAGTGACTAAAATGCAACCTTTCATAGCACCTTGAATTGATATATCATCAGTTTTTGATGATTAACCTGAAGTCCGATTGTCATTCTAGAAAGTGATACAGATAGTTCAGATAAGTTTTTTCAGTGTGCATGCTTTTGCTAAACATTTCCAAAATAACTTACAGAAGAAGCTTTTTCTGTGAGGTAACTAATTCCACACTCTGGACCAACTACTATTTCTACATAAATACTCCAGCCCGACTGAAATAATAAATAATAAATCTTATACTGACATTTATTATGCTTTAGGCAAATCACTTTCACTTTTTATCAAAATCTTAATTAACTACAAATCTAATTTTAAAAACCACTTTACAGACATTTAATTTCACAAAATTTATTTCGGTACGATTGGCCATTTCCTACATAATGGAACATCTTATTCTACTTTGCAACTGGATTTGTCATCTATGCATTCTTAAGTAGAGTCCACATAGTAGAGTATAAATGGGTTTAATCATGGCTAATCATACGTACTATTGGATTGCAAAAGGGCTGATTTCGACTTATAAATGTTGAGAACTTACCCCTAAAGCACATTTGAATCTTTCTTGATTAAATTTACTAACAATAAATAACGTTTCAAAAAATTTATAAACACATTCAGATTCTGTTAATTGAGCGTATTGTCGAAAATGGTGCTGGATTAATTTTCTTAACTGTTTAGACTGAAATACAAAGAAGAAAAAAATAAGCATTAAGAGGATGGTCACGCATGAAATCTTATTCAAATCGATCTGAAATGTTTCAAACTTCAGGAATGATGTCTTGGAAATGGTTATTAAATTTCCAATATTTTGACTTTCTAAATATAACTTAGTAAACACAAGCAACAAGCTTAAAGTACAATCATAACCAACATAACCATGTTCAATGTAAAAGGAAATCTTGCTTTTTGGGTCCTGATAACGCTCATGAACGCAGGAATGTCATGCAGTGCTCAATAATGGAAATTTTGTCAGGATAGCAGCATTAGTTAACTCTTTTTCTATCCAATAGTCCAATAGTCTAAGATAATCTAGTCTAGATCATTCGGCATTCAACTTATCATCCTACCCAAACTATGAGACACATTTTTCCATGACTGCTTTGAAACTGTGGAGATTTATTTCAGACCACATTTCTTACCTTCATTGTATCAATGACTGTTTTAGGGAGAAATCTTTTTAACCCAACTTCTTTTTCTAAATAATCAAAGTTGGATTTTTTATCTAAAGCCACTTGAGGCATGTCTTTAAAAAATCGTCTGAAAAGAAAGCAATTACATTTAGACAAGAATTCTCAAATCAGAACGCACATGAAATTCATTGAATATATACAGGACTTTACCATATATTTTGGGAAAAATTGGAACAGATGTAGAGTATTCCAAAATAAAACTTCTTCTGAATCGAATACCTTTTTTTCTGCACCATTTTATGTGATTTGAAACTTCCAAGAAAAATATGTAATTCAATCAGAAATTGAAGTTGAATTCAAAATGGTGAAGAAAGAAGTAGAAGGGTAAATCCAGTTCTGCACAGTTGGATTGAAGACAGGATTGGAACCTTTCTTATGGATTGACCTTTGAACCTTATACATACTTACCTCATTTCTATACAAGCTAATCGGACAGCTACATCATGATCTATATGTTCAGCTATATCTTTCATATAGTCATTTCTTATCTAGAAAATATAATTCATTGAATAATGGAGGAAAACACTCATGTCTACAGAATTGATATCATCAGCTGTTTGGACTGGTGTGTGGAGTTCTTTGATTCAGTAAGTCATTTTAATATATCAATCTTCAAATAATAATTAAGATAGTCTCTTTACAACCTAATTCAATTTTTCATCCAATCAGCATTGGCTAAATTTTTCTATTACTGGGTAAGTGAAAATTAATGTCATTTTGATGGTTTCTGCTATTACTTAAATTCAACAATAATGAAATCTTTCATAGTAAATTGTATTCCAAAGACAGACATATTAATGCAGAGATTTGATTTATTACTCTAATTATATGAATCATATTCAACAGTGAAATCTGTAAGAATTAATACATAAAACAGCAACTTTAAAAAATAATAACCAACCTGATCATATAAATAATAGAATGTAACTTTATCTTTGGCGTATAAATCTTGGAAATTTTTTGGAAGATAGCGAACACGTAACTCTGTCCTGTAATGACAAGGATGGGATCATAACATCTTCTAAAATAAGACTCAACTCAACTAAAAATGCATTGAGTGATGTAGAATGCATACATGCGTCAGGATTGAAATCTGGGCCTTCAGATTAGCGAGCAAGCATCGATCTCACTGACCCACAACAGGTCCTATAAGCCTTGTTTGAAATTAGCGTAATATATATTAGGTGTTCTTTAGTCAGATATGCTACTCATCTCAAATAACAGAAATGCAAACCTTGAATCATTTTAAAACTTAGACTTAGAAGCATATATCGCAAACACAAGACAATTATAGGATTGAAACAAACTTCTTGGACTTATGTTTGATAATATTTGGCTCAAGATATCTAAATTCTGGCTTACCGCCATTCTTCAGGTGGGTGTTTTGCTTCGTATTTTTGACGAACTTGATACATAGTAAGATCATTATGTAACCAATAGCTCTCTCCCCGAGACTGAGTATGTACAAGTTTTAAGGCGTAACATTTGGAATAAAATCTAACACCAGCAGCTAACCTGCCCACAACCAGTTTTATTATATCCTGAAATTATATGAAGATTTTTAACATATTTATTCCAAAAGGGCTGTGATATCTCCCTGTTTCTATCAGCTCTGAAGTTACAGACAGGCAAAATGAATTGAATGAGTTTAAGGTCTTACTTTTTTGCATTGGATTGGGCTTATGAAGACAGGCAATGCCTTGAAGTGTGCAATGATGCAAACTTATCAGGACATTAGCATTAGCCTAATCTTGTTTCGATTTCTTACTGTCAACTCAACGAACCTTTCAAGTTCACATCCTGTAGGACACGAAACCTCTGTTTACAGTCCATCCCAACAACTAGACCCTTTGCCATGTCAGATTTACAAAGGTTTTTGGACTTGACCATAAGAGCGTAATAATGCTCATATATGATAGATTTCATTATATATCATCCTTTATATGCCCTGCATATGAGTCTGTTATCATCTAAGAAGCTCCTCTATATAAGAGATCAGTAATACTGTTATCATACTATCACACATTGTGACTGAAGACTTATACCAGATCAGCATGTAATGATACTGTCAGCAGTAAATATTGATCACTTGACCTCTAGATCACCTACTATCACTTTCTGACTGGTATTTACCACTTTCTAATCAAGAATGTAATATATTGATCTATATGACCCTGAGAATATGTTCTGATTTAAAAACAATTCATATACAGACAGGAAAGTTTGATCTATATCAGAGCTATCTATTACTTTGTATTTGTCAGTGGAGTCAGAGAGAATTAAAACTGTCCAAATGAGCTATAAGCATTATGTGAGCATTTGTGTTTTAAGTAATTGCTTATTACAAAAGTGAACATTTGTATTGTATGCAATAATTCAAGAAATCTTTATGTTAAAAAAAGAGGGAAGAAATGTTATTTAACATTCTAAGAAAGTTTAGAAAAATTCAATGTGATTAAATTGTAATATTTGTGACTTTTTTTTAAGTCTACTTCACTCAAATGAACAAATATAAACAAACTTAGAACTAATAATGTTGTATTCATGAATCTAGAATTAATGATGACAATCCTTGAAAAAAGTGACAGAAGTTTAAATAGTACACCTTTTTCCATCATGCAAATCCTTTCTGGCTGAAAAATATTGATGTTGATGACCCTTTTATTCACCTTCTATCACTTTCTGACTTCCATTTATCACTCTCTGATATGGCTTGTCACATATTGATCATAACAATCAAGATGAAGATGCAGGTTTAAAGCTTCTTGTACAAGATATAAATCATAAAGGATCTCAGATCTGATACTTAGATAACAGTGTAAATCACATTGGAAAAAAGAAGTCTGTGGAGAGGTTTAAGCCACCCTGACAATTGCAAGTTTTCATTCTGTGCTATGACACTATATCAAAATATCAAAATTTTCTAAAATTTGGTACATACATATTTTTGTACATCTTGCCACAAGTATTGCAAAAAAACAACTTCGTAGTTGCAATTTAAATTTTTTTAAAAATTCCAGGACATGTTGGTATTAATTATCCTCATGAATTTAAGTTGTGATCCTTTCAAAAAAAATGGTTGTTTACTTCTTCAGTGACTTAAAATTTTGTTTTAAAAAACCTACATTTAGTCGAGGATTTACAGGAATTCCAGAGCAAATAGAAATATATTGATGACGATGACCTTTCATCACTATCTGATAGAACAATAACTACTTGTTAATTACAATATGATTTATTGTATCAATCTCAATGTGAGGAAGCCATCAGACTTTATAATTGCTGTCTCTATATTATTAATCATTACTGAATACATTTCTATATTAATTACTTATATCCAATAGCATTACACATTAGGATGCTACAAATTGTTCCATTCTCAGTCCAGACCAGGATATGATAAAATTACATATTCATCGTTTACACCATTAAAATCATGATTGTTTTGAGAACAGTTTTATAATAAAAGTGTAAAGTGTCTATTATTCTCTGAGCCATTTAAATGAAACTCTTCACAAAAGAGGTGATAAAAATGTCCATAACCTAGGTGGAAGCCAAAACATTTCCAAGGTCCTGGTGCCAAGATGCATATGCGACGTTCACTGAGTGGATACTGTTTACACTACCAACTTCATCTGTTCTATTCTTAGGCTTCCTTGTCATGGTAGTCTTGAAATGGAATTGTTCTCAGAACCCCTGACAGTTTACACTATTAATTTTTTTCCCATTTCGTTCGAATTTTTGTAATGTAAATGGCACTAATGAATGAAGGAATTGGAGTGTTATTTATGTAACTCATGAAGGCAATGCTGTGCAATATGCTATGAGGAAATTTTGTTACAGGAGCCATGCCTAGTCTTCCTGCTGTTCCAGATTCTTATTTTGGTCACCTCTCAATGACATTTCTGGAATTATATTCAGATAATTTTAGATTCCAATTTCAACCAGGTCGCATTTCATGATCGAAGATCAAATTAATACCATCAATCAATAGAAATAGAATTGGTCTAGACTATTTGCATAATCATAAAATTTCTATGCAAATAATATTTAAATTAGGTACATTTCTGATTTTGTGGTATCATTAAATTCAGAGTTATCTCAGAAACCTTTACATCAGATCAATAAGTTGATAACTGATAAGCTTTCTGTTGCCATATATATAAGCTAAATGAGCTCTTAAACTTTTGGTATTGGATTTTATGCAATTTGACTGGATACTGTATACTATATTGCAGATTTGGTTGAGTTTTATATCAGATATGGGGTTGGCCTTAAATACATTTTGCATGAAAATGAACTGGTTTTTGTGAAATTTCCATGAAGAACATGCCATAAATAGTCAAGGTATTTAGAGCCAACATAATGAAAGGTGTTTATATATGTGCTTAGCTTTCAGAATAAGAGTAGCTTTGAAGATAAGGTTTTTCTAACAGTTACCAAAAGCCACATTATAATGGAAAGAATGTGAACAGTAATTTTTATGTTAGCACTGTTTTTATGGAAGAGCATCTCAAATTCAATTAAATCTCTTCATCAACTTTGATCATAAAAAAGAAGATTCTGATAGTAAAAAACCAAGATAGTATTAAATCCATTCATGAGTTTGAATGTGTCCTATTGATAATAAGGAATAATGACAAGGGGTCATTATTCTCTATAGTTTAATAATTGATCTCATCTGGATTTTTTTCTTTAGTATGGCTTTGCTGTCTTTTCCAATTATTTTTGTTTGTAACAGATTGTTGTCGTCTTTTTTTTTATTGCTTTTCTCTATGCATTCTCCATTCATATTATGATGTACTTTTGTCAGTGTACAACTATGATCTACTTGCAAATAATAAAAGGGTCATTATTTTTCAATTACAAAAATTACTTGTCTTGCACATTTTCAATTTAGAAAAGTTAACCCCATTTCAAATTATAACTGTCTTCTTGAGGATAGTTTATCTGAAAAATCAGCATGAGACTGATTCTGTGAATGACAGCATGAAACTTGCTTTATTGACAGGGGTAAATCGGGTGGAAAAATCTGAAGGTACCTGAACCTATGCTGGGATTGAACCCTGGAATTTTAGGTTAGCTAGCAGCTCCTTGTAACATGTCGAAGGGTTTGAGGTTGATAATAAAACAAGAACCTCAGTTTCAAGTTATATCTCATTTTTATCTGTCAAGGTATATATTGATATATTACATCTTGCCTAGTTTTATAATTAAGATTAACGACACCCTGATTGTCATGTCTGTCACAATTCTAACTTATTGAATTTATCAACAACAACTAATGGCAATAATATTTAAATGAGTTAAGAAAAGCTTGGCAAATAAATCACAGACCAGGCAACTTGGGATTTAACAGAAGATTCAACTTCTGAGTATTCAATCAATCAGAAATTAGAGAGATGGTAATAATAATTTGACTCTGTTTGATTTTGGATATGTTAAGTTCTTGAATTACCATATTCCATAAGGGATAAAAGTCAGTCAATTTTACTTTTATGTGTGAACCTGAATTTGAGGACTGTCTATAGTAGGCCTACAGTTGGTTTGAGTGTTAGAATTTAGAGTCATTTGCTTTGTTACGTCAGAAATAAATTCTAAAAGACATTGTTCCTTATTATTTTAGTTACCCAGCTGTAAATAGGTACAGATCAATGGCAAGAAGTTTGGTTATGGACTAGACCTTGTGAAATAAAGTTGTTATCATGGTAGAAATTAGTTGTTTCTTTCTTTTTAACTTATCTTACTGCCTGTTGTAGATTTCAGCATAAAATTCACAAAAAAAAACCTTTTACTGAACGACAATCTATTAATATGCCATAGTCTCAAGAAATTTATGAAATTTCTCTGTACTTTCAATTTTCTTAAATTTTATCAAAAAAGATTCTGAATATTCAAAGCTTTCTCCTGTATATTTGTGACGGCTGAATTATTTATTCTTTAATGTTATAAATAAGTGTAATGTGTTCTAGTTTTTATAAATATCACTACTTGTAGTTTATATAGAAATGTCAAAATACTTAATAACTTCCGTTTCAATAGCAATATTAAATGTAACTGACCGTATTTCTCAAAATATTGCATTTCGGAGCTTGGAAATTTCATTCATATATCACTACATAACAATAAGATTTAAATAAGTTATCATCTTCAAAATAAGGCTTGTAAACAATTGTTCACTGCAGCAAGTTTATTATAAATTTCTATCAAGCTGAAACATTGTCATGACCTATGTCACTCTGCTGCAGAAATGGGAACCAAGGCAAAGGAAGCTCAGTCCTGTCTGATCTTATACTTCTAGTATTATTGGTGTGTTCATATGAGTAAAATTCAGTAGCCAAACTAAGCCAGCTTAACTATACAAGCCAGGTTTTAAGCCACCTCTGAAGTAGTTGTAAGTTAAGGTAGCTGAAGTTTAGCTGGTCACGTTCAGACGACTAAAAAATCGTTGATAGTGAAGCTACCTTAAATTTTGTCTGAAGAGGCTGGTCCACCTTTGTTTGCTCATTGACCATAACTTCTGAAAAATGGTTTTGGTAAATTCTAACCTAGTTTTCTCATATACATTTGTTATAAATATGAGACATACTAGAACACTCCTTCCTGTACACAGAAAGACAATAATCTTGTTTACTAATGTCTTCATGCCTACCATCAGTATTTTGGCAACATACACCTGTATCCTGAATGTAGGATGAGGTATTGGTATGTAATGAGGTATTAGTCAGACAAAGTGATTGGAAACAGACCACTACTAGTCAATAAATCAGACACAGTATCTGGAAGCAGACGGACTAGAAGGTGATTAACAGGTGAATGTCTGTTATCAGTTAGAATATTGTTGATTAGTACTAGAAGATATTTAAACCAGATTATTAGCTACCTCCATTCTTTAGATGTTGGTTCTGTCAGTTAGTATATAGTTACTCATGTTTATTAGTATCACAAACAGTCTGGTGATTATTTGGTGTTTTATGGTCATATCAAAAGAATTCATCATTCTTAAGATGTAGATGAGCCACACTTACTCACAGTGAGTCAATTAACAAAATAATGCATATGACAATGTTTAAGCATACTTGCTCACACACAAGTTACTGTTTAGTGTACATTGTTTATTTTTTGTCCTTAGCTTAATATTTTACATTTGCTTCTATTTTGTTTTGGTTGAAGCATTTTTCTACTAATTTTTCAAACTTTGAAAATGAAAATGAATGTATTCTCAAAAGCCGTAAAATCTTTCATTTACATTCAACTTATTTCCATCTTTAATGAAATGAAGAAGTATTTACCTTAATATCTGTAGCATCACCATATTTGACCATATTAAATCCTCCATTAGGTAAATGCACTTTTAATATTGAGCGATCCATGAGGAATTTCTTTACCCTAGGGTCAAGTTCAGAACTAGGGTCAAGGTCAGGATCTAAGATTATCTCTGTACACGTCTCACTCTCTCCTTCATGTATAAACCTCCATAATCTACTCCATCTTGCTATCTAAAATAGAGAGAAAATAAGAATGAATAAATGGATAGATATATTAGAATGAATGTCTGAGACTGAATGAATGAATGAATGAATGAATGAATGAATGAATGATACATCACAAATCAGTCTAAAACTGAATAAAATGGTATAGGCCTACTCAAAAGAAATTTTCAAACCAGAAATAACAGGCTTTTTCTAAATATTTTTTGCCTTGTATACAGATTCCCCAATATATCATTACGAATTGTGGGTTGATATATAATTGAAACCACACGAGTCTAGAGTCATCCATCCATTATAGCTGATATTATTAGAGCTTATTATAGACAGTATAGTAATATTATTATAGACACACAGAGGGACATCATTCATATATGTCACTACAATTGCTTCTTATGTATATTTCAATATATTTTATAGCTAAAGTCTAGCTGAGTCTTTTCATATTCTGATCTAATCCCTCTCCTTAAATGAAAAATGTCTACCGGTACACTAATGTCAAGGTAAATTGAAGAACATGCTTATTTCTCTCTTTTAATGAAGTTTAAAAAAAAACAACAGAATCAGCCATTCATTTTTCAAGTATAACTCTATTTTGTATGTTGGCCTATGCATGTATATGTCTCTTTTGGAAAATAAATTCTTCATAGGGTGAGTTTTCTTTTGTAATGATTATTTCTATGGAATAGACCTAGATCAGATACTCTGAGAGTAATTATACAATGCCTAGTCAAAACAAACACAATAGCAGCATCTTCGATACAATAAGCTTGAAGACAAGATGTTTGATTTTCAATCTTATCAGATCAAGTTAGCCTCATCAAGGTGTTCTCTATCAAGAATTCTAATTCAGAAAACAGACAACAACAAAGATGTCTGCTCCAATCTGATTTCTTCAGTATAAAACAGACCAGAAATAACAATAAACAATATACAGAATAGAACAATGCTATCAAATTTCTCAGTGGAATCACATTGCAGACAATTCTTTTAACAGTTATTCCTGCAAGAAAAAACATGGCTAGGACAATCAGATTCTATTACCATGACAACCAGATTAATTCACCTTTTCAGATTCTCCAGAGATTTTATTTTACAACCCACGTGAAGATTTAATGTAATGTTGAAATCAAAAGGAGACATCTTGCATCCCTATTAAGTTAGCTAGTTGCAGACATTGTCACGATAAGTAATTGATAACTCTTAATTAGAACTGCATTTTTGATGTGTAAAATGTCACAGTTCCTTGGTTGCTAGGCTGAAATGTGGGCCTGAACAATCCTTGTTTAGTGAATGCTAATAAAATCCTAATAAATCAAATTCATTGAAATTTATCTGAAAAGGTAATGTTTGTTGTTCCGACAGCAATCAACATATTTTGTATAAGACATTGACCACCATTAAGATATTAGGCTAAGTCAAAAGTCAGCATTACTATAAAAGTTAAAGAAATGATTTTCAAAATATTTCCAAATTGACTTTGGAAGCTGACCTGATACATGTGTACATAAATGCAAGATCAAGTTAAACACAAGATTTTTCTATTTCCCTGATAAATTGTCATCCTTCCTTCCTTCACCTTTATAAAGATATTCCAGATTGAATTTGATAGCAACAGTTGATCATCTGTTCTTACATATTGAACACTTCATTTACTTACATAGATGCATTACATTGATGTTTTGTAATGTAAAAAAAGTCACAAAATATCCAAAATTGTCATAATTTAATCCAAAAATCTAACTGACCTAGTTGTAAAGTAAATTTGCTGTAGGTATCCCAATCTATTAAAGTTACACCTAGATTACAAGTTCGACTGTATAAGTTATATTGTAATGTGAGGAGGGATGTTTTAGACCTATACCAAAATATTCATTTCTCAGCCACACACAAGATTCCTGCTGATTGCACATCTGGTGAGCAGACACACAAAAATATACAGGTACACAAGATATTTCGTGAATTTCATGCTTTCCTTAATCCAATTAGTGTAGTATATGAAAATCACTTTCTTAGTATACCAGGTTTATCAGCCAATCATAGTTATTTCTTCCAAATTCAAAATACCATAAATCACACTTAGTCAACCGATGACATTTACAGGAATCAGGAAGAACATTGTTCTCTACAGTGTAAGATTCTGGTTAGATCATTTTTGGTGTAGTAAAGATGGAATTTCAACTATTTTCTTGTATTTAGTGCAACACAAATTATTTGTTTGTCTTCATCACAAAAATAAAGAAGCTAGACCTGAAAACAACTGGATTTCAACTGAATAATCCACTTTTCCAAAAGTACAGGTATGATGTGACCAGTGAAAGCTTCATGATCTTGAGTAAATAATACCACCTAATGCAGTCCTTGAATCTGTTAGTAAATATTTTGTCCCCAGCCATATGAATTACTTTACATTGGCCTCAAATAAAATAATCTGTATCTCAAGTACCTTTCCACATGGTGCAATTCTTCTTACAACCAGATGGGAAAACATCTCTTCAATCACTATTATCCAGTAGCAACAACTCATCACATGTAAACATTTCATTACAATTCCAGTTAAATCTTGAATAACCAGACACACACTTATGAAGTGAAATTGTCACCAAATTAGGAAGTCATTTAGAGCATAAACTGATGATGAAATACACAAAGTTTGTGCCTGATATTTTCAACAGTAATTGTATGTTTTTAAGCATGCACTTCAGTCTAATTATTATGAGGATGTAATTTTTTGTCCAAAATGTCTTCCACATGCTTCACAATTAATCTAGATGTGTCAGCCCTGCTACCAGACGCTTGCATGTAATCAAGACAACTTTACAGAAGTATATATGATGTTATGTGCACCTGCCCAATAATTCAATAAAGCTTGAATTCCACCATTGATACAAGATAATAATTTATTGTAATCAACTACAGATGAAGATTCAATAACTATCTTGAAATTAAATGGTTACTTCATTAAGTCAAGGGTGTCTTTAAGAACTTGTTATCAATTTTAACAAGTTGTAACAGAAAGTCAAATTAGAGATTCCAAGCAACAGTAATATTTCAATAATAGTTGCTATGACAGGGTGTTTGCTGGTGATGCAAAGAATGTTCAACCTCCCAAGACACATGATGTTACTCTGTGACTGGGTGTATCAACTCCTCACAATAATTTTGCTATTTCAGTTATGAAATTCCAAATGGAAACGTTAATTAAGATTTATTTTGTGGTTTGTGGGGATGCAAATTTCACATCCCATGTGGCAAAGGGACGAACTCTTCTAATACATCACCAAAATTGTACAGATGCAGGTCTTGAAATGAACTTTATAAGCATCTCATCAGAGCTAAAATGGTGCTTAATTTTCAATTGCTCCAGACCACACATCCAAGGTAGTTGATAATAGAAAATCTGGGACCAGTATATATGTAAAGTTTTTACAAAGAAGATTGATTTGGTAATTTCCAGTTCTCCGTGAGAAATCAACCATAATAACTGAGATAATTTGATTGAAATATATTGGATGTAAACAAAAAGTGAATTGTTTAATGAATGAAAATAAAGGAAATAGTTGAAGTGGTTTATTAGTATAATAATATTGATGAAGCAAAGTACAAACATTACCAGTAACACCCAAAATATTTCTCTTATTAGTTGTTTATCTCCAATTTCACCAGATTCATCATTTCCTTTTCAGGGAATCTTGTACACAGAAGTCAAAGTAAAATTTTTGGTCAAATTCCATTCAAAAATTCAAATGAAACATCTGACACATTGAAAACAGATACAAATGGATTCTATTTCAATGGCAATTAAACAAATGTCCTTTCATAAAAAAATGATTTTAGGAATCTGCTTTTCCAGATCTGCATTCGATAAAGGGGTATATGGACTGGAAATTCAAAAGGTATCATCTCAACTTATGTCAAGATTAAAACCCTTCACTTCATTTCAGTAAAAATGTAAAATTTCTAAAAGCTTTTACAGAGCTCATCTGTATTTTACTCAATCTTAGCAAGGCTTGATGAATATCAATTGAGAATGATCAACAGAATGTTCCTACTTCTATCAACAGTAGTGTGAACTATGCTTAAGAATGTTGAATAAAAAACAGTTTAAAATCTGGCTGAGTCAGACACCAGTCCATCTGTTTTTCACCATGCTAAAAGAAGATAAAGTCTAGAGTTAGTGTAAAAACTAAGATAAAATACACCACTTGATGGAATTGGTGGAAACTGTTGATAAACAATGTGATATCTTACAAAATAACTCATTATAGTTATACAAACCTTGACCTCAGACACAGTTTTTATACCAAAAGATAGTGTGATTGAATCAGACACAGAAATTCTTGTAGAGCTAGTCTATAAAAATCCGCAAGACAATTTAGTTAATAAAAATCTCGTCAAATATATCATAGTCCAAAGTCTATGTATTTAATTGGACATTACTTGCATTCAATCTAACACAAGTCAAATGCATATTGGAATTGTAGATTGGAATAGATTGTTTGTGTAGTTATTATTTACTTAGTGCTTGATGATAATATATCATTGTAAAACTAATTCATTATTTTCCAGTGACGTTAAGTATTAATTAAGGTATCAGTAATTTCAAACATTTATAAACTTTATGAACAAGAATATTCAGATAGTGACCTAAGCTTTGTTGGTGTTTTTTGATTTCACATAATAATTTGGTAAGAAATCATCAGGGCCAATATCTAATTTGACTTAGAGATATAAGTCAAATATTTTGAAGCTCAAATTGGACATTATTGACAAACCAGACAAATTAAAAGATCTGCAGTCTGATATATATAACGATTGTAAGAAATAAAGATATAAGTAAAACCTATATAAACAGTAATATTATATGATCTAGGTATTGGTGTGGTTACAAGATGAGTAATATTAGAGATTTTAATCTGATAACCTGCTGCTGGATATAACATTACTTCAAACATTCTTCACAATTCATCATCATATGGTAATACCATTCCAGCAAACCTGCAGACATGTCACTGTCTGATTTCCTTAGCACTCTACCCCAACCCCCCTCCCCCCTCCAAACTTAAATGAGTTTATGACAGAAAGCTATACAAAAACATTAGACATACACGAACTATTCGTCAGTTTAGTGGTTCAGATCATTAAGACAGTTTCTGTAGTCTCCCTACTACAATTTTTGCTTCAATGTATTATATCGCTAATAAACTCATTTCATTTATAATTTGAACAAAATTGCCGAGATTCCATAATCATAGATCAAAATATGAATTTAAAGCAATGAAATATTTTGGCAGTTTATCAGGTTTGTAATAGGTTGTGAGAAGTAGGTTTATATGATCTAGAGGTGGTACAGTCAGGTTACGGTGCAGTTAACATGTTGATTAACTTCTCACACAACCTGGCACTCATCACTAATAAATGTTTCTCATTAATCTTAGGAATTTCAGGTGCAAAATTAACTTCAGGCATTCCATATTACTGTTGTAACTGAAACACCTTACACATCATAATATTGTTACTATGTAACAGAAAATACCTTAGTTTCTTTACACTGCAAAAAAAACCTTAAATGTTACAAAAAGTATCCATTCTCAGAACAGAACAGTACAGATCTTGTCTAATGTTAAGTTAAAACCATTAACACCATCTTTAATGTTTCACACCAGTTTTTGAGAATTTTCAGATTGGTGCAACTCCCATAAAAAGTAACATTTTATTCTATTCCTGAACATGCTGATATCCCATCAATGTATCACATCCAAGGAACAGGTAGGCCCAGATTTGTCATGTATACTGATTTGTCAACTAATTACTTGTTAATGTGATTATGATGATTAAAATGTTAATTTTGATGCAATTGTGATCTTATAACATTAGAGCAAAGTGAAAACAGCTGCAATGACAGGAAAGTACTTGTACCCTAAATGATTTCCATTTAAATTGTTGATAACTGGTATCTTATCATGCCATTAGTTGACTGGGTGAAGAAAGCAATTTTATCAGACGGGTATTGGTATCAATTACTGTTAATTGAAATATTGGTATAGTGGAGGAATTCCTGCAGGCAGAATTTCAAATACCTGACAACATCAGAATAAATACAGTAACTGCCTCTACAACATTGAACTATATTGAAAGTTGAGATGGACCATATGATCTAAATTGAGACGTATGTCTTATATCTTTGTTTCCAAAATTTCAATGTCAAGGTCATTTAGATTCAAATTCATAATGGCCTACAAGTTTACACTATAAAGAAAATTAGTTCCAATGCTGTTCCATATTTAACTTTCAGTTAAATTAATATCAGCTTTTATCAATTTTAAAAGGATAGATCAATGCCAATCTTCTTAATATTCTATTTAGATAGAAAGTTCAGTATCACTGAAATTAATGTTCTCCCCTTGTCACCTAGGCCAGTACTTTTAAAGAAGTGTCTCTTCAGTAACACCCAATACAGAATAGTATTAAGTCAGAGGTAAGATAAACAAAAATTACCCAAAATCATATCCACTCACCAGGTAGCAATTTAGTATGCAAACCCAATATTTATGAAAATTGCAGTTTCACATATACCATCATCCCAGGCACACATTAAATTAGCTAATTCATTACTCAGATGAGTTACTATCTATATTAAATGTGGGTGTATAAAAAAGAAATATTCAGAAAAAGAAATACTTTACCCGATGCCAGGATCCTGGAGGTTTATCACTCAATAATGGACTAGCTGTATTACACGTATCTAATATATATCCTGAATGTATTGTTTCTAATGCCGACATTCTTAATCTTCCATTTTACTTTCTGACACTGAATGGATTGTGGATAATCCAAAGTTAATCACCAACTAGGTTTAAAATATTCCAATGTTGTAAAATCGAAAAAGCACAAGTATATGGTTTGATAATTATTGTTGTTATATTACTTTATTAATCCAAGTCCACACTTTACATGTACTTAAAGTAAGTTTTCTATTATTAGCACTTGTTTAAAACACAGCTCACATTAAGTATGTCATTGATTCACAAAAGGTTAAGTTTTAATTAGTAGCCTATTACCATAATTGAAATTTCACAACATTTTATAGTGCACTTATTTTAATGTTTGAAATTGCAGTCAGTAAGTTTAATAACATTGTCAATCATAAACCATCCATCATAATATCGAAAGGTATCCACCCTTTAAATGAATAAATCAACAATTAATCATAATTAAATACACATTAACTTTCCTGTATATTGGTAATTATCACATGCATCAAACATCAACAAAGCTTTAAAACCACCTCACCTTATTTTAACCCTTCCTACACAAGGTGTCTAATTTTAGCATAGGAGACTTAAATTATTTCGAGGAAGATAATATCCCAGAGCTTTTTGCATGTTTATTTTTCCAATCCAATACTATACTTGATTCTTAAACCATTTTTCAATAAAAAATCTCACTTCAAATCATGAAACCTTTTACACTCAATTCAACTATCAAATAAATAATCCATTCACAGACAAACTGACAAAATCTTTAAAAACTTTCATATTTTTAACTTAACACAATGTATAGAACAAATTATATCTTGCAATTTAATAAATTATATTTTTACATACATATTTAACAGTAGTACTAGTAAATACTAACTGAAGAGAAAATGTGAAATAACAACTAATTTTCTACTACGTGATATTTTCTGAGAAAAACCAAGCCAACTCAAGGAAGTTAATTTTAAAATCACACAGAAAAAATATTGTTCATCACTTTTTCTATTAACTTTTTTCTCTTCAACATTATTTAGATCATCTTCATACAGTCTGTTGACCTTCACATGTCAAACTTTACTTTCTATAAAAGTACAAGAGATTTTATCCAATCATCCAAAAAGAGCAGTGGGAACGCTCAGGTTGTAAGCAGTATCTGCAAGATACTGATGCTATCGTCACTATTTGGAGAGTAGTTTCATTTTTTCACCTTTGTACTAATATTTTAGACATTATCTAGAGTATTTCATAAAAAAAGGGACCATCATTAGTTTGTTTGAAGCTCCAAACCCGTTTCATACTTAAAATATGGCACAACTGTGACTACCAACTGTTTGACAACAAAAACTATCCAGACCCATTTCAAGAATTTTCACTCATAATTCACAACAATAATTAAGATTATAACAACCTCCATTGATCAGTTATCATACCTTCATTAGAACAATTTTCACATACCATTTACACCATCAAACACAGCTTAAACTTTCACAAATTTCATAAAAAAAAATTCAAGTAATATTTCGATTTTCAACATGGCTGATTTACATTCTATCCTAATTGACGGTTCAACATTTATTTAGCTGGTTAGTTTCTGATATAGATATTAATTCAATCCTAACACATGCCTTGTTCAGCTTCCTTCCTTCCTACCTCTAAGATTGAAGATTATGACAAATGTTATGTGTAATGAACTTTTGACATCATATCTCTGATGTTACTACTTACTTCACACTAAAGTCAGGAAGGTGTGAGGTTCAGATTTGATTCAGCATTTTGGAATTTGAAGATCTAGGAGTGATAATGAACATAATATTCTTTAAACAAAACTTTGTCCAAAATAAACATGACTTATCATATTCAAAAACATATTCCAATCTCTTTTATTAACTAGTCAAAAAGAAATTTTTCTAATTTAATCTGTTCTATTTCCCAGGTACACAGTTTTCCAAACATTACCACCTGCCATTTTTGAAAAACTTGACTTGGAACAAAGTGTGAGAGGCTGAGAAACATTACAACAGAGTCAAAACTCTTCAAAAAATGTCTACCAATATACTGACAGCTAAATTTTCAGAATCATATAATATTAACTATTGATCATATCCAAAGTCTCTATCACAAGTTTTGTACGATTTCCAATAAATCTTCACCCTTTAAGAGTTAAAATGAAAAGCATGTACGAAAGTTATCATAACAGAACCACCTGAAACAGCCTGGATATAATTCACTATTGTTTTAATATTGGCAATGGACCCAGACCACAACAACTCCCTAGATACCAGATGGTTGAAATCAATCTCAAGTCTTTAATCTGAATACAATTTGACTTTATACTTATCTCTTGTCTAGTCAAAGCTTTTAACTTTCTGCCTTTCACCTATACAGAGGTGAGAAAAAATTAGGTCAAAGTCTTCCAGATTAACTGAATTTGAGACAAACTTTTTATCAGATAAAAAATTGAGTGCTTCACATTTTTGAATTGGTATCAAAATGTCTTTAAAACCAGACATTTAGGGTGAAATTAGGTGTTATTTGCTATAGTTATCAACAGTAATGCATTTTTAATAGAATTAAAATCTCACATAAAATGTCCTGGTTAAATTGTTCTTTAAGCAACCCAGGCAGATTTTAAAAATATCAAACTCTAACAAATCTATTGAAGACAATTTAGCTAATCTAAGAGATCACAAAAGATTAAGTGATAGCATTGTGAAGATGTAGAAAATATTTCCTGATTATCCAACTTTCTGGACATTGTGTCTCCATCAACAGTAATCAGATACTACTGAAACCTCAGAACTATCGCAGGATAGAATCGGTGTAAATAAAAATCAATTCCCTCATTGATAGAGAGTATAGTAGAAAACGTGGTTAACGGAAATAGAGAATTATAATGAATAGGATTCCGCCAAATGAAGCAAACTCTCTCCTTTATTTGGCTAATCAATTGGTAAAAATGTCACATTGCTATGTTTGGAAAACTGTTTATAATCAATTTGACCTGTCTGGATATAGATTCAAAGAGAATCTTTAAATTCAGTTTTACAACAAAAAGGAAAAGATTTCTTCTAAATCAAGAATAACGAGGCCAAGGACACTTGCTTGCCTGAGAAAGTGCCAAAATACGAGCATATGATTTTTATAGTTCATAATTCCATGTTTAATTGAGGATTAAGATCACTTCAGCAGTTTTAACAATACAATCAAAGTCACATCTATTCCACGTTCCAAGATAGAAAGCTCACAGGAGTGAATCCAACACACTGCAGATTAACCAAACCAAACGAATTTATCAACCTATTTGTTACTTTCAGGCATCCATGAAGATAAGATTCCTGACAATCACAGAAGAAAGAAATCTGGACCAGAACACAAAGAATTAACGATAATTTCTTGTAGTGTATATTTTTCCAACATCTTGTGAAAATTGTCTAATTGAGAGGCTTGTGCCAAAATAACCAATTAAAATAACTAGGTCTGAGTAGGTCTGTCTGGCAACACGTGGAGGCCTGGCTCTAAAACCACTTGTTTTAATTTCTACCAGAAACTTTCATTTTGTAAAAAAAATTAAATAATATTTCAACTTTCTGAACAATCAATATAATTACAATAGTATTTATTGTTGCATTACTTTTTACTAAAATCTTTCAGTTCAAAATTTTGGTTTAATCATTTAAAATTCATATGTTTTTAAGACAATTCTTTGATTCAAGATTTGGAACCTCCCAGCAGAGACATTTAAATATTCCATATAGATTTGTGGCTCATTGATACCTTGAATTAGCAACAAATTAAGAAAATACATTTTACAAAATACATCAATGTTTGGAATATGGCCAGAATGAAATGAATGGAGTTTTACATCCTACTCTTCTGTACCTAATTGGGAATATGATCTGAGGGTGTTATCTTATTTCTGGTACAAAATAAACTATGTCTATCATTATCAGGTAGAACTTGGAAGTCAGAACCTAGATGGAATTTGATATTTTAATGGAATGATTTGAAGCATGAGAGAGGTTTGGTTAGAAGTTGATTAACAGGCAAGATATCTCACCTCACACTAGCTTCATGTCATATCTAATCAACTACAGATTATCATTCTACTATTTATAGACTTTTATATTGATCTTCTCCTACAACCAGACATCTCCTATTGGCATTTAAACAAATTTTGGAAGTAATCAACAAATGAAATTAAAGTCCAGTTTCAATCAATTTCAAATTGCTTATTAAACAGAAAACACAATACCAGAACATTCAGGTGGAAGAAATTTAATTGCCTAGACCAAGATCCTTTCCTCGTTCAGGTGACCTTACACCATAGTGATCACCAGCTATGTATTGTTGCAAATAAATAAGTTCATGACCAACATTTTTTATTGGCAACCATACAATCATAATGGTGATCACTATGGTGTGATGGCAGCTTTAAAATAAAATACTCTTTCTATGTTAAAACCTTTGACTTGAAATTCATTTCTTACTTGGAACATTTAACACTAAAATACCAAATCCGATTAAAATGCAGATAAAAGATAAACTTTCTTGTTATGACTGCCATGGAAACTCAACATGCCATTAATAGATACCTTTGAGTAACGAGTAAAACAACACTTAAGTAATCTTGACTACATCAATATGCATATAATAATTCTTCCAGAATTTTATCAAAATAATGACAAAATGACATAGAGAGGTAAAATCTTAACATAAATAGCCCAAACTATACAAATAATATATCAATATAAAATACTCTTCACTAAACAATACCTTGAATGAAATTTCCTCAGAAAAACATCACATAAACACCATAATATTACATTTAACAAATGTGCATTGTCAGTTATACCACTATATATTTAATCACTGATATCACAAAATTTACTAAGTTACACAAAATTAAAAACAAGAGATAGAGTTCAAACAATACCTTACAATATTATTCCATAATTTATCTGTTAGATGATTAATAAAGGATGGAACCAGGTGTGAGAGAAACTGTAGAACAAGAGAATAATAAATAGAATTCACAGTGCTTACACTACACGTGATACTTCTTTCACATGTAAATAGACAACTTTGAGAAGCTGGAAATTTTCCAATAAAAAGAATTGACGAATCTATATATCATAATACACACATTAAATTTCACATAGTATAACAACAACGAAAACGGTTATTCAACCATAAAGTACTGTAATTTTATCCATCTTTCCTGAATGCAGTCTGGAGTACTCTATAGTATTTCTATAACATGAAATGTGGCTGGCTGGAGTTCTGTTACTACTACTATATTGAACTGGCCTATATTTCTAGGTAGCGAGTACATTCTTGATATCCTAGAGTGAGTTGGCTCTTGAATTAACATTGATGTAAAAACAGGCGTATCACTACTCTGTTGGAGATCAGGAGAATTATAGTATTGTTATAATTAGATGCTCTTTGAAGAGTGAGGAAGAAAAATGAGTAATATTTAACATACGCCTATTTTCCTACATGAGCAATAGTGTTTGACACTATGGTAAAGAAGTTAAACTGCTGTCAAAACATTGAAAAATTAAATTACGGCTTAGCCTGATTAACTATGTGCATAAACAAATATTTTTTTAAATCTAGATTATGGGAACATTTAATTTTTTCTTTTTCAACTGGAAGTAAAATTTTGAAAAAAATTTCTACATGTTTATCAAGAATGATGTCTGACTGAAAATTGGAATGGTGCAACTTGATGCTATTAGTGTCCCCCATACACCTCTTAGTAATCCTTTTAAACACAATTTCATTGCAATATCTATCATTACAAATTTGAATTGTTTAAACCTTGTCAAAATATCCACAGACTGCATCCAAGATTTGTATCTCTAAGTTTATATCATTGACTTATGATTTCTGTCAAGTCACATTTATCAACTAATATAACTTAACTATTGGTGACACATAATCATCTCTCTTTACTGGTTTGTTTAATATCAATATGATCATCTGTTGCATCTTTTTCTGTTTTCTCAGTTTATACTGACAGAATATGCAGCTATTAGTCATCCTAGATTGCATATAATTATGTTATAAATTCCCTCAGTATGCATCTCATTTCATATTCATGGAATTTAATCAACTGTGTGACATTGGTAACAGATATTCAATAGAGAATTGCAGAATTTATTTTAGCTCAAGTAAAGAGCGAAAGAATGATGAAAGAATGATGAAAGAATGATGAAAGAATGTTGAATGAATGAATCTTTCCTGACTTCTATTAAGCTAATGCATGCAAAGTGCTAGATCCTTGAGGCACTTGGCTGCTGATTTTGCTACAATTTGCTAACTTCGCTTGGGGATTCAAAATATCCAGTTTTGAGTTTGGTTGTAAAATGTGGGCTTTTATTCCACCAAAATGAACTCAGAATTTGAGGATTTTCAGACCATAAACTAGCAACAAGTTTGAATTTACAGACAAAAATGCCTGGCTCTTTAAAAAACAAGTTCAAGCTTTTAAAGGATCAAAGAAATCGTTTAAGCGAGTCTGTAAATTCTGCAATTCAATTATTAGCCTTGAAGTCTGCAACCAGCTAAAAGGCCAATTTCTTTTTTGTAAAATGTCAAATCACCCTTTTCTCTCAAATGCTAGTTGTTTCTAATTATACTGATTTTCAGAAAACAGTGGTTCCAAGTGTCATTATGCAGAATGAATAATAGGCAGTAAATAATTAATGAGAAGATAGCGTGTTCAGTAGTATCAATAATAACAGTGTTATTAAACAATACTCTATCTACTCACAGTTTTTCTAACTTTCCGTCTGACCCTAGAGTATTGATATTCATGACTGAGTTAATCTTTAACAATTACTGAGAGACTGCATATCTCGGAAAATAATATTCAAATAACGATCTCTTCCAGTCTGAAGTCTATCTAATAATAATATACCAGTATTAAATATTTTAGCTTTCTATATTGTGGTAAAGAACTTTATTGTGCCAAGGAAAGGCTGCAGTATTAAATTTTCGCAATACATCCTCTTTTGATACTTTCATCATGATATACTTTCTCATTCAGGATTGATATCCTTCCTCATATGAAAATATACTGTTATTTCGGATTTTGGGTAACCTTTTGCAGTATGTAAAGTATCGAAAGTATTTAGGGATATTTTCAAAATACAATCAGCTTTAGCTGAAAAAAAAATACTGTACTGACAGTCTCATCAGAGGAAGTTGGAATAACACTTCATTTTCTGTTGCTGATATTCTAATTAATAGATTTGATATGTGACCAGTATACAGATCGATCCCTCGTGAGAATTTCACTGGATTAAAAATCTCCAATATATATATGTATACAGTAATTGAATTGGAAAGTCTTCTTTATATTCAGCATCTGAAAGATCTGGAATTGATTTTCCCTGAGAATTAATGACTGTAAAGCTACCATGCTTTCAGTATATTGATTGTATTAATTACTAGGGTCTTTATTGCACTAATTATGTCTCATTACACAGTAATAGATATAAATGTCAACTTAACTTTACTTGACATTAATAATATTGATGTCAATAAACCATCTTTAAAACCGTCATAAGTTACCGGTTAAAATAACTAGTTAAATAAAAATAAAATACTAAGAATCTGAACCGCAAAAATGAAACTTGAAATATGACAATGCATCGGTAGCAACAAATGAACTTTTTATATAGGAATGAAGGTATATTAATATGTCATTATGAAAAGTGGTATCAGGTGTCTAGAAGAGCAAGAATACCCTGCTTAAACATGAAAATATTTACACTATTTATTGAAATCTCTCATTATATTTTAGTTTTATCAAAGGCAGCTGGACAAAAGCTTATTTCCCAGAATGCTGTGCCAAGTCGAGCTAGTAAACTTTCTGAAAAAGCTGTGTTCTAGCATAAAATAAAGATTTTAAAGAAAGCATCGACTAGTATAAGGAACTGTATATATTTTTATAGCTATTGGCATAAAATAAGTTATAATATAAAATGTAAAGTAAGATGTACTCAATTTTCAATATTATGATATAAACTGGGTGTGTGTGTGTGAGATATTAGTTAGTTTATGATGACCCAATGATCAGGATATACTATTTCAAGGTCATTCTGAAACAAGGTCATCTTTATAGAATCATATTAAAGTGTTTCTGAAATAAAAAGTCAATTTTGTCTGACAGTCTAAAATATCAAGAGCAAAAATTCACAATATATTTTCCCCAGATTTTTTTAGTAATTCAATATCAAAAAAATTGAAATAATAACTTTTCTGTGTTTTTAAAAATCAGATTCATTTCTAACTTGTGCTGACAGCATTTATGAGTTTTCTTAATCCATTTTGCCAAGGTCAATGTCAAAGATTATCATATAACAAGATAACAAAAGATAATGTTTAGCAACAGGTGGTTAAGAGATATTAATCTAATGATATAAGCTTACATGGATATATTAATTATTATCTATGATAGATAAACTGCATAATGCAGTATCAATATAATTGTATGTGCAAACTCAGAAAAAAAATATTCAGGAGATTTCAATGTAAGACATTGTCATCTAAACATTTTTGGGATCTGAAAATTCTAAAATGGTCAGACTCATTCAGGGAACCTTTTTACAATTCAACCTGAATTCCAGACCTAGGGAAAAACACCTGTAATTCCATTGGTTAAGCTAAATCAAATCAAATCAGAAAAACGAAAAGGCATATGTAGGCGCTTTATATGTTATTCATTGTTTACTCTTCAATGTGTATGACTAACTCTAAAATATAAGATCATTGATTTTGTCAAAGAATTATTTTGATCTGCCTTTGAAAGTTCAATAAAGATTCATAAAAGAACTTCATACTAATGTGACCCACTAATATAATCTTTTAAACATAAATAAATGTCAAATCTGAAAGTTCAATCTTTTATTTCCTTCTTAGATATAGTAAATTAAAGGGCGATATAAACTATGGTACCACCCATGACAAACAGGAAATACTGTTCCCTGTCACCGATTGTACCCTGTGTTAAAAGGTCAAGGTCTTGATAATATGATAATAAAGACAGAAACCATCTGGCAAGAAGTCTTGATATCACATTTAAATCAAATATAGAGTTTTGTAGAGAAGTTAAGCTTATAAGATTATATTTGCAAAACTTTTTTTCCAAAAACTTGAAATACTCACAAATAATTAAGCAGCCATGTTATCTGGAGACCTTTTTTTCGAATAATCAGTGTTTATAATAAATTGAAAATTATAATCAGATACAGTTCATTGAACTATTTCCGTCTCTATTGTTATCTACTCTATACAGTAGGAAATAATCACTCTATGACAAGACCTCATATACTATATTATATATACTTTTATTTAATTTTTCAGATTTAATACTTGAGGCTGGATTAGTAATTATGATTACAAGTAAAGGGAAGTAACTGCTACTAATACCAATATTGGTGCCAAAGAAGAAGTAACTATTAGTTGCTTGTGCATGTTCTTTTTGTCCACTGTTAGGGTCAAATGAAAATGAATGGAGTTTCTACTTTTCTGCATCATGTGGGCTAATGAAGATGGGCAATGCCATGAGGGAAATTTTACCAGGACAATGGCATCAGCCTGATCTTTTTTTTTATTTCGAACTGTCAAGGGATCTTTAATGTGCACAGCCTATAGCACAAGGGGCCTCGGTTTATTGTCTCATCCAAACGACAAAACGCCTTTTCCATGTCAGTCCCTCATACCTACATCAGACAGGGGGCAACCGGTTGAAAATCATATAGGGATTAAGGTTAGGAAGCAAGCGTCTAAATCACTGAGCCACCATAGCTCCCCTTTGTTAGGGGCAGGTGGGTAATTTGATAATGGAGCTAATGGAGGGTACCCTTTTTCATAATTGTTTCAAATCTTACGAGCAACACCAGATAACGGCATTCAATGTAAACAATTAAACAGTTGAATCAAGACAGAAGATAATTGAAACAGAACTAACTGACTAACCTCTTCCTGTGTTAATTCCATTAACACTGTTTTAAATCATACACTGTTTAACTGAGTATCAATATTCTATAATACTCAATAGATTAATGGCACACACTATAAATAGTTCAAAATATTATTAACTTCATCTTCACTAGCCAAGGTAAGTCTACATAATAAATATTTTCCTTGTATGACTAATTCAACACTAAGCTCCATACAACTAATTCATTGTCCACTGGATACTCATGAAATGGGAATAACCCTGTGTGATGATGAAACACTGACCCTGAAGCAAACAAGAGCAAAATGCCTTGTGCCCCGCCACACACGAAAGGAACTAGCTGAGCTTGCCTGCCTTCTGGGGTTGTCAACTCAGCAATATTCGCACTATTTGTTTCTCTGACTGTAGACAAGATCTCTCTTCTGAGCTATTGTCTCATTAGAAAATCTTCTGCCAATTCTACATCATCGAAAAACTAAAACTTCAGTGTAGACGGGGGAAACAGCTTAGCTTGTTCCCTTGTCTTAATGCTGGCACACTATATCGGTGAATCAATGTATCGCGATACATGCCACGATACATGTAATTAAGACAATTCAATTACACACACTGTATAGATCTAGAAATAATAACTTTTAAAAATCAATCTTATTCCAAATTTTTACATAATTCTTACTAATTTCTAGCTTCATTCAAGCCAAGACTCTATTAGATTGATTGAAATGATAACAGAGATTTTGATTGAGGGAAGATGAGAGAGTAACTATATTTGATTATTATGATAAATCCAGATAATAAATAGAGTAAAACCTGTAGTCATGTGATTAGATAGAAAGGAGTATTATGATAACCTAGGTGTAGGCTACAATACTAATCTATTGCATCTACTTGATGAGGTAACAGTTGGGCCTAACAATCTGTTTACAATCATGTTTCATGTTTTAAATAAAATAATATAAAGTGCATAAAGAAAGGCTAACAGATTCTGTGATGGGGTATTCTTAAAACAAAATTATATGTACTTTTAATTTGTTTATAAAAAAACTATGAAAACTACTTTTGATTCAATTTATGATACAACAGATTTCATAATAGCTCTTTTTGTATGGTAGTAAATTTTAACTTTCTGGAGCTATGGTGTGGAGCTTTATTGCAGTCAAGGTATTAGGAGCAGTGCATAATAGATAGAAAATGTGAAGGAAGTTCCAAATGAGATTCTGTCTCTTTCACTCATTACTAAATTCAAAAGAACTGAGCATAATGAAGCAAATAATATATTTTGAAAGGCCTATTATTGTAGGTGTAGGTATGATATCAGTCAAATAAAGTCTGTCATGTAGAACATGTTTTATCACCTAGTAAATGTAGGTTTGTAAAACTATATTTTTATGCATTCACCCAGTTCATAAAACAAAGACAGGAAATAGTTCAATAAAATTGGGATCCTTACAGATAAAGTCAGTACTGTGTCAATATTATAATATCTAAATTTAAAATAAAATGCAAATATATTGATCAATTAAAGGGATAGATGCTCCATTTTTTTTAGACCAATTGTACTTTAGTCTCAGAAAAGGGAAATTATAAGCCAATTAGTAATAGAGTTCACAGCTCATTGTTGAAATTTGAGCCTTCAAATCCATGTGTGTCTAGAATTATCTGCGTTTGAAAGTAATTTATAGTAATAGTGAGTAAAATTCCCAGTTTAAAGTATTTATAAAGGATTTATGCCATTTTCGTACATTTCAGTACTTCTGAAGACTACTTACATGTATATATATTCAAGACTAAAATCAACCCCCCGAAATGGTGCACCTGTCCCTTTAAATGTAATCATACTAAATGCAGCTCACATTATACTTTATCACATGCTAATTTAAAACGGAAAAACATTGAGCCATACCATCCCTGTTTTATTTTCTATCAATTCGGTAAATCAGAAATTTAGAAGAATGATAATAATTTGTGGTCTACTCATAGAGTTTTTTAAAATAAGTATAAAGCAACATTACCCCTTTAATCTTGTGATCTATTTTGGTCCGTTTCTGTGATCCATATTCTGAGTTTCTGCCACATCCACAGCAGACGGAGAGCCACGCTGGTCTCTTCCTTGGAATTTCAATCCTTGTAGATTGAACACACAAACTGCTAAATCCACCATCATCGTTCATAAAGACCAGATGAGCTAGGTTGATATTAGAATTTCTCTTTGACATAGTTTGTGTTTGAGCAAATTATATTATCACATTAAATGACTAGGAATGTTTCTTTTCGGAAATGAAAAGATTTCAAATCAGGTATGGAATTCAGTAACCAAGTTTCTTTACATATTTTCTCTTAAGGAGTCTATTCTGACAGTGGCACCAGGTTTTCCAGACACACAATTGGACAGTCAAGAATCTCAATTTTGTCACACATCACAACATTAAAACTAAAACAAAAGTAGTCTTGAATAATCAACTTGAATGCAAAACAATGTAAGCTATGACAACTTCTTTTGTTTTGCAATAAAAAAAAAACATCCACATAGATATAAAATAAACACAAGAACACGTTTTGCTGCACATAAAAAATGTTGAACAAGGACTGACTAAGAGAAAGAGTGTGACCTAGAAAGTAATAACTTGTATGAATTAATAAGATTACTGTAATCATATCAAATATTATCAAATCCTATCAAACTTATGTCACTACAGGTAATATCCTATTGAAAGGGACATTCACAAAAATTCATTTCAAAATGGTTCATTAACTGAAACATTAATAATGCACAGTTGATTTCATATTCCAAAGTGAAGCTGAATTGACAAACACAATCGTGAAGTGACTACAAGCCTTCAAATCCTCAGATCTCAAATTCCAAACAACTTTGCATACTAACAATTCAAAAAACTCATTTTCAGAATATACAAATGTCTTACTTAACTTTCAAGTCAGTTACAACATGTAAGCTTACATGAAGGCAGTTTAACATCTTTGCCAATTGCCAAATCATTCATGTAATTCTTTTCAAGTCATCCATAATTCAAATGTTGATGGTTTTTCAAGACTTATCAAAACATTGAAACCCTATTTATATCCAGCAGACATTCTAGCATAGTAATTTATTAGTTCTATATATACTATTCATTATAATTCAGTGGTAACAGCTTGCTATATTGTTTATCATTTTCATAGCCTAACCTGGACAATACTATTGAAATGATATTGAAAATGAATATTAATGTCATGTCCTTCATCAAACTAAACTTGTCAATCACAAAGACAGCCTAGACCCAGACTCCTATGATAAAATTTTATTCAAGATTGAATGCTCACAAAGAAAGATATTACAACAATTTCTTCAAGTTTTAAAGCAGGTCGTAGTTAGTCAAGTTTTCGGTAGTAAAAAGACAGGTACATAAAACATGACACAAACTAAAGGCTCTGCTGAATTGAAAATTTCTGCTTTAATAACTCTAATTGTTCAGTCCACACACAAACTTCGAAATTTAAACACAACACAAATCAAATATCAAAAGTTCAATTAATTAAAGACAATCACTTAATAGCAATAACAAAGTCTAAACAGAACAACACTCAATTCGAAATCCATGTTTCAATATCTAAATCCAAAATCAATCAATAATGCAAATCAATTTCAGGTCTGAACACACTTGAAGCTACAGATCAGCAACATATATTTCTAACTATTACAGTAAATACTGCATTTCACACAAACAACCCTAAACAATTATGATTTTAAATTATAACACATGTCACCAGTGTCTGTTTAACACTGAAATGTCAGTGAACACATCTCAGGTCAAACAATAACCAAACTTCAGGAAATGATATTTAAATATTTTCTCATTTCTATCTGTCAAATTTGGACAGTATTGGAGAAAGCTTTCAAAAATGTCCAGAGTTGATATCATGTACATAGGAGTTAATGAATTTCTTTAATTAGTTATATAATAGCGAAGGTCATCACAGTAGGTCAGAAGGTCAGATTAAAACAACATCAGACATGATAAGTTAAATCTAATTTTACTTTTCTATTGTCAATTAAGAAAACATGTCACAATAATTTCCCACAATAGTTTGAAACTTACAGCATAATAATTCAATGTGAAAAACATTCTAAATAAGACAGTTCAATCTCAAGTCTGCTTGAAACAAATTTGAACACACTTCACAACTTCCATTCAAAATTTTTTTCTTTTTCAAGCCAGTTTTGTCAGTGGTGCAGTTCAAAAAGCGTCTAGTCGTTTGGATGGGACAAAAAACAAAGGCCACATGTGCTGCAAGCTGATGGAAATCGAAAGTCTAGTCTTCTGCCGCTGTCTTCCCCTAATTTCCCCTAGTTACACAGTGAAAGGTGTTGCCCGTCATCATTAGATCACAAGATGCAGAAAAGTCAAACTCAATTCATTTCATTTCCTTTCACCAACTCTACTAAAAGTACACACAATGGTTTCTTATCCACATTCACACTTGGTAAGTTTTCATTTCTACCAACATGTTAAATTATAACTTATAGAAATCTAGACACATCTGATAATCTTCATAGATATGAATTTGATGAAATCTTTCAAAAGTCCCATCAGAAACACAAAAGTTTTCAAAATCAAAACGAAAACTTCATACTTGCTTACTTACTGCATAAAGATAAAGACTTCAGCCCAGCCACTGAAATGATGTTAATATGCTTATCAATTGACACCCATTCATTGAAAATTGGTGGTAATTTAAATACCACAAAGTTATTAACTTTTAACAATTGAACATATGGTTAAATAGGACAACACATTATGGCTGAATTATAATAATGGTCATATCAAAATAGACAATAAAAAACATTAAAATTTGAGATCTAAGATGGTAAGCAGAGATGCTGGCTTTAATAAGTTCACCTTAGTAGATTATCACATTAATCTATAACAAAAGATAACAAAATTTGAATCACAAATTTGCTAAGTATCATTAATTACCAAAAATTGTCAAGTGACCTAAATGCTCACCCAATAAAAGTTCACACTAAAAGCATTAAGCATTTAATAACATCCCAAATTTGTAATTAAAAACAACAGCTGTTTTATATGAAAGAGTTCCATCAATTGAATAAAAAAAACCTCACTGTATGGAAATACACAAAAAACAAACAATTACAGTATCAATAACTTAGAAAACATATTTCCTTTCTCTTCATTTAGTCATTTGTTATCAACTGACAAAATACGTCTCTTTTTTTCTGTCTAACTATGGTTATGATAACCTCAAGGTTTTAGGCTTGGTTTATTAGGCCATATTTGTATCAATAAATTTTAATATTATTAAACTTGATAACAAGCTTACTTCATCAATATACTATCCTAAATATTTTCTGCATTCATATTGAAAGTGGTTACATGCTTAAGTGTCAATCTTTATGAAACCCAGTTCTTCTGCAAAAATCATATATTATATCAAGGTTTGGGTAAACATAGATTTAAATTGCAATTTCAATGTACCAATCCTATGATGTGTACTTAGTGGTATTTGTTTTAAACCATTTCAATGGTGCAATTCGAAAATTTTCTCTTAATACTATACGGAATTTTTATGGTCAATCAGAAATGACAAGGTAACATTTTTTAAAGCTTATATAAATTATGAATTCAGAAAAGAGATGTCTGAATTTTGACAACAAAGCACTACTTTTATAGTTTTTTTATAGTCCTCAGCTCAGTGCTTTACAAAAGTAGATCTATAAAATACACAGTTTCAACTCTGGTCAATTCACAAAGGCATATAAACCCTTTCATTCCATATGTTTGTCAACTCAACTTCACTTTAGGATAGTCTAGATATAGTCCAACACAATGCTCTTACAGAAACTGAATATTGAAAAATATTCCAGACAAACCTCAAAATAATAGTTTTCAAACAAACACCAAAACTGACATCTTAAATATTTTCCACACAAACTGCAAGTTGACATCATATAAGTTGATCCGAAAATAGAAGTCAAAGTATTGTTTGGTAAACAAACTTCATCACATAAACTATATCACTCAAATTAATCCAGTTAACAACTGCACAGATTTCCCTTTGAGTAAGTGTGTACTCTTAAACACAATATAAAAAATATTGACTTTATAAAACATCACCATGTCATCATACACTCAGTTTAAACAAAGACAAAATTACAGACAACAAGGACTGTCTTCGAATCACCACGCTTCCATGTTACGCTAGAGTGCACTTCAATAGCCATGTAGGTGTGGAGCACTTAACAAAGACTAAAATCAATGAATGAGTTAGATGAAGCATACTGGATTATGAAAACTTGGACAATGATCTCATTTACTAGCAGGACATGGTTTGACCTTTATCATCAGGTAATGACTGATGTCACCCCTTAGTCGCTGCTATCACAAAACTTAATAGAGAAAAAATAACTTTTCAATGATTTTTTCTGGTCTAAAAAATAACACTTTTCCTTTAAAATTGATGACCAACAATTGCCGGTATGTTACATGAAGTTTGAAAATTAAATTTTACTCAAAATCCAAACACACATCATTTATCAAAAATCAAATTCCACAAAAAGAATTCATAGTCTACCTTGCCTCTACTTTTTCAGACCAAACATGTCATTTTTTACCCATTTTTCCATCATCTAGTTAAATTTCATTTCTCATTTCAATCTATGTCCTGATAAACTGCTAAAAATCTATTCAGGATGTTAATGGATGTAACATAATAAAACATTGTTGTCATTTCTGTTCCTTGATAAAATAGGGACAATCTTTTGATTGTTGTCTATGATTTTACAAAAGGATAATTTCAAAGCTACGATGACAATATTGGTCTTTTATAACAATACACACTCACTTTTCCTTATATATTGACAGTTTAGTTTAGTAACATTACAAATTTCCAAAAACAATGTGCGATATCATAATTTATCAGCTTATTCACCACAAAGAACAATCCTACTAGTCTTCCGTTCATTGTCAATCCATTAAACACATTTCACTGAGTCAAAAATGAGATATAAAAACAATAAGGCCTTCAAGCCATGTATGACCTGTCCCTAAAATATCTGATAAATATCTAGTGATAACATCAAGATAATACTATTAAAATCACCTGGATTGAAAGATTTTATCATTCATAAAAATATGTGAAATTATTCCTTAAAAATTCAATCCTGATAACAAAATTTAACTATTCCCTGAATTTCAGATTATTTGAATGAATCAAAAAAGCTTATTTGCATAACAACTATTTAAGCTTAATCCTTAGTTATAAAGTTTAATCCTCCCCAATAAATATCAATTCAATTAATAAATCATACTTGTATAGATAGCATATATTTCATTCACTTTGAACAGCTTACAATCTTATTTACGTGACTGCATTGCTGGCTACGTTGGCAAGAGTGCAAAAGTCATCATATTAAGCTGTAAAGAGGTGCAAGAAATTATGAAGAAACAATTGCCAGAAGATTGGGCCGAGTTACAAAATGCAAAAAGAACCCAAAGCAACGAGATTGGCTTCCCAGTAGTTTCCTAATAAACATGAATGATATCCTTATAATAAACATAGTATGAAACAATAAGCTTATATATTGATTAAGCTCATAGCATTTCAAAGTAAAGTTATCCTTTTCATTTTAAAAAGAGGTACCAGTACTGGCACTTTCCCCTCTCAGTAAGATTACTAGTATAATTCTTTTGTGAGTTATGTTACAAATAGGTGATCCTTCATGTAGGTTAAAATTTGTTTGATATATTGAGTTGTATAAGAGATATGTCAAAATAAAAACAAGTGCCAGGCTGTAATAGAAGTGTAGGTTATTATTTCTTCTGATGAGGTTACTATGACAACCATCAAAACATTAGAAGTAAAAAATGGGTGTGTGTATCATTGCAGACTTCCTTGATGTTTTTTACATCTTGCCAATAGTTTCTCTACAATACTATTGAGTCTGTGATAATCAACATTAGAACGAAGTGCATACTTTAATCTGATTCTTCAATTTCTTCAGGCAATTACATATTATATCGCATTTAGTCTATTTTCTGGTTAGGGGTTTTCAGTCATTTCAAAATTAGATGGGTTACATTGTATGATTTGAGAAGACTGTGCACTCATTTTAAAGGTAGACAAGTTCCTTTAAAAGCTATGAGTTTCATTTAACTATATATACCGGTATGGGTAGATTGCATCCATTTTCAGATGGAAAAGAAGCTTTCAGATCCAAGTATTATTTAAATAATCAGCTAACCTAACCAAACAAAACATCCCAACTTGTTTTTTTTTTAAAAATGTATAAGAAAAATATTACCAAATATTTGGTACGGTATCTGAATGTTTTCAGAAATAACTTTTGAAGGAAAAAATTATATCAGCATTCACAGCATTTAATCTAATATCTTGAAAACTTTGGTTCAAATGAGGATACAGTATCATTTGCATTGCTGTTGATTACGCTGCAACGCTGCAATTGTCAGAAATGAATGCTTGGAATTCTAATTGTTTGGCTCTGATTTTCAGACTCACAATCTTAATCTAAAGTTGATATCAACATCATTTCTCTCCTAAATGCTTTGCTTTACTTCTTTCAGACCATAGTTATTTTAGAATTCCATATCTAATCCATAATACATCGGCAAGAGGTGAGATTATGAACTGTCATACGTTACAACCCATGACAAACATCTACCTGAGAATCTTTTGATTAAATATTGATATTTTCACATGAAGTAGAATAACAAAACTTAATGCCAGTACTTCAATTTCAATGTAGGCCTAAGCTTATATTACAAAGACATCAGAAAAAAATTAACACATCAATCTATCTATAAGCTATTGTTTTTAATAGTGAAAAGGCAGTAACAGTAGTGACTTGTGATAACATAACATTAGGCCTACAAGATCTGTTGCAGTAGGCCTTGCTGTCATCATACACTATCTGTAGCCTATCCTTATTTAAATTACAGTATATTATGGGTTAGGCCGCCTAACCCATAATATAATAGTTATATTGGTTGTTAGATATAATTGGTAAGGCATATAATTTATAGGCCTAGACCTAGTATAGTTTCTGTACTTTATGATGTACGAATTGGCCTACAAAGAGTAGATCTAAATTGAGTGAAGTTGTCTATTTGGCTAATAATACTAGCCTATTTGTCGAACATGTCAAATTTTGATCGACAAGTCGAATTCAATGCTAAAATTGACATGACAATTAAAACATTTTATAGTAAATGAACATCTCTCTTTCAATTTTTAATGATTTAACATGAATCGGTAACTGAAATTGTGTCTAAAATAAGAAATAAAATCAAATTCTCACCTGGAAATTCCTGTGTCTTGAAAAGGAAAACACCTCTTCTCACCTTCTTGTGGGAGAGTCAACGTGACCTATTTAGTACTTTCTACAACTTTCCCCCACAAAGTTTGCTACGGAGTTTATTGACAAGTAGTCAACGAAATTGAAACCAAAAAATCCAGGAAGAACCAAGGAAGAACCCGAAATATTAAAGTCACCAATTTACAGTGATAATCTAAATATCGCATCAAGATTTAATCGTCCAAAACCAAAAACTTCCAAAGCTGTATGTATAATGCAAGGGAGAAAACTCTAATTACTCTTGGATGATTTAGGCTTCAGACTACAATAGATACAGTAACATTTTTCCTGCTTGGTTAATCATGGACCTATAATTGATATAAGTTTTCTATTATTTAAAATATTCTGAACTATTCCTTCGGATTGCCTATTATTATCTTTTGGGTGTTTTCTCGACAAAATTTCTTGACCAATTTCACTGGTTTGATAATATACACCAAGGCAAAAAAATTGTTTTTAAACATTGTAGACAAGCCTAAACTACAATCCTTCATGCAGAAATTCAAAGCAACACGCCGTGTCGAACTTTTATTGCGTTGTATTGTATAAGCTTATAAGTTATGAATAGTGTATACCCAATGGGAACCCCTTACAAAATATAATGAAAATATGCACTAGCTTACTCTAGTTTCATATATTATAAGCCTACTTTAATGCAGTAACGTAATATACTACATTTTTATTCACAAAAGCGTTATAGAACATCTTCATTTTACAGGTTTAGTTCTACTGTTAAGCCAAAATGTATTCATATGAATTATATATTGTATATGGAATACTGTTATATTGATAATTGACCCTTTTGTGACGACGCTTTAGAAATGTGAAATTGTCTAGGAATACATTATACGGTTACACACTTATTTTCTGTTTCTACTTTGAAAGTTGAAAGTTATCCTAGTTTTAGCACGAAGGAAATGGATTTGAAAAAGTGATTTGAACTTTGAGGTTCCTGCTCAAACCACACACACAATACATCTAAGTGAAAGTTTGAAAAGTAGGCACACTAGGCCTGTTAGTAGTGCTGGTTGCTAGGAAATTTTCATTCCTCCGTGTGCATCTGGAATCAGGCAAAGCATAAAAGAGATAGTCTTGCCTTTATCAGTTGCTTTGGGCAACCAGTTGATTTATTGGATGTTGCCTACATAATAATGTTTTCGTTTGTTACAATTTGCCTAGTTTTAATTTACCATTGTGTTGCAGTAGATGCTAGCTTGAATATAGGTAAATTGTTCAAGTTTGACATTCTTGGTTGAAAAGTTTGCTTCGTGATATCTGCATGGCATAAGCCGATAGAAAATCACAGAAGACAGTTTTAAAATCATGTTGTAGACGTAGCCTTTTTGCTATGTACCCAAAGTAATTTACTGTATATTTGTGACAATAAGCCGCACGATTTCAAAAAGCTCACATTGAAATAAAGTCGATCACTGATTCACCATAACAAATTAACTACAAAAGCGTGCGGATATCGGGGTCTCCGGATTATCGGCAACCGGATAAACGTGGCTCCACTGTACCAAGTTCCTCAATTGGGCAACGCTTTCACAGTAGTCGTTAGCGACATATATCCCACTTGATGATATTTTGATATTGTCATTTTTGAACATCATTTAAAGAAATATCCTTTTACCTTTTTGTTTTTCAGAATGTGTGAATGGGACAGATATAAAATTAAAAACTACAAATCTCACTGATAACTATATCATATCACCAAATTTTCCCGAAGACGCACCAAGGTACGTGATCATTCAGTGGCTTTTCTACGAATCGTTAGGAAGGAGAGGGAAGGGGGAGGGGAGTGAGGGGGGGGGGGGTGGGGTTAGGCCCACAGAAAAGTCCAGGGGTTTCACACGCAATTATCACTATGTGGATCAATTGAAAGCACCCTTTTCGAGGCTAAACACCCAGATTTGAACGGCGTTGCTCAGACATATTGTTACACATTGTTGTCGGATGGCTTCTTAGTAAATTGTGGAAATTTACAATAAATTCAGAAAAAGTTTTAATGTTAATATTCACAAGAATGTCAGATTTTCCGTTTGTAAAGGAATGTCAGGTGTGAACTGAAGGGATGCCAGTGGTCCTATTTGTAAACTAACGGCTTTTCAGACATGCTCTTTGCTCTTGGTAGATTGTGGAATGCCGGAGGTTCTATTTGTAAACTAAGTGTCAGATGTCATACTTGTAAATTGTAGGAATGTCTGGTGTGGTTTTAAACTTACTGCTCCCGTCAAAAGAAAAGTTTGTATAGAGGTAGAGTTAGCTGTTATTGGTGCCAGAAAGCGATGTAAATTTAACACCTTAAAAATATTTGATGGTGAGCACATATTGGTCTCTCTTTGATGAAATTTGAGGATTTAATAATGAACAATTTTATATGAAGTTTTGCTTTTCAGTCTGACGCACGTCGGGTCTGATACCCAAAAGTTGCGCAAAATGAGCTGTAATAGAGAATAGTCTCGACCCTTAATTCGTAGTTTCATCCACGCCTTATAAAGTTAGTCGTCAAAAGATTTCACTTTTCAAATTGCAGGTGCCAATCAAAAATCCATTCTTTTAGTAAACCTGTGTCGCAGAGCTTCTACAGATACTTATTGCAGTTCTAAAAGAAGTTTGTATGTCCAGTTTTCTACGGATCAAGATATTACTCTTAAAGACAGCTTTAAAATCAGATACTATCTTAAAAAGCAGAAACATACCGGTAAGTGTGAATAGGCTTGTTAATTCAAATATATGGGGCAAATATTTTGTGAATTGGCAAGAACCGTACGGTTTCAATTTAAGACAGACTCTCGGAACATGGCATTGAGCCAATGAAAACGTGCAAAGTCAACGACAACTGCCTTAGTATTGATTGATCTGATTCAAAGTTAAGAATGCATGTTAAGACTAATTAGACCGGATAAGAATTAAATATTTTTTTTGTATCTTCCAGGTGAAGATAAAAGCAATAATGCTCTGATATTTATAATTGTTGGGATGGTCCTGTTACTGGTATGTGTCATGGCCACCATGTTGTACATTATAAGAAAGAATCGTGTGAATTACTGTGTACAAAAACCAGAAGAATCAAATAGCCAACAGTCGTCTCTAGTCGAACATGATCAACCATTGATGACCTCAGGAGAAAGAGACGATGCCAGGGAAACTGCTCTTGTTGTGACAGATCCAGTTGATTCTGATAGGGTTGAACCACCCACTTATAATGAGGTTCTTGAACAAGATAGGTTACGTTCTAGTATTCATATTGCACAGGAAATAGCTTAATGTAAAATAAATACAAAAATCAAAAGACTCCTAAGCTTAAGCCTTGGCCTCTGAAAGTTAATTTGTCACTTCAATCTGCTAGCTAGAAAATGTTTACCATGGCTGTCAAATTAACATGGTCAAAGTTCATTATGTGTGGTCAATTTAAATGGAGTTTAGCCAATGAAAATGATGTCATAAAGATAACCAAAGTGTAGTCAATATAAAACATTTATTATATTTACAATAAATTGATAACAAACCATATTCCATCCATGATTATATTTCTAAATATGATAAATAATAACAAATTATTTAATAAATTTTAAAGGGATAGTGATCCTTCAATTTCAAACATTTTCACATGTTCTGAACTAATTTGAAATATCAAGGACCTATTCCCTTTAAATTGGCCTTTTACCATCAGAAAATTTGAAAAAAAAAATAACAATACAAAAAGACAGCACTAAAACAAATTAAGGATTGCCCATATAGAAAATATTGAGTTCAGATTCAAGTCTTTTAATTAGACTATCTTTTCTCCCTTACATGGACTATGACATTTTTGTTTACACCAAAAAATATGGATTTTGGGTAAAACACAAATGACAATAGTATTGAAGAGGTCACCTCACTGAAACAATGTCTTAGCAATCCTCAAATAACAAAAAGTAAAACTGATAGTTTGGTTAGAGTGGAACCTGCCAGCAATCTATAATCAACAAAAGTCAACAATAAATTTTAACATAAAACTATATTCTCTATGAGTATTAAGGCACAGGAATGTAATCAATAGGGCCTACATTAGTCAATAGGAGGGCACACGACACATCTAAGAAATTCTGCAATTCCAAACAGTCCAATACATGTACCAAATGGTTTTTTGTTATTAAGCCAAAGATCTAATTGAGCTTTCTTTGAACAAAGGAGTGATTCAGGGACTGTATTTTATGTTAATTGAACACTTTTTTGCAAAGCAGTCAGTCAGTTGTCAGAAATATCATAAACTAGGTATTTGTATAAATACTATACTAAGAGTAGGAACTCTGATTGGTTGACCCTGTATCTGTATCTAACCAATCAGAATCCTTTAACATGTTATGATATTTCTTGCTGATTGTCAAAGATACATTCAATAAAGCAGGTTGGAACAGAGTTCAGAACTCTTTCCACAGGTGTTGTAAAAATAGTAGGTACAGTAGGTAAATTGGAAAATTTTGAATGTCACAATCCGCTATCATACCGTTCGATTGAGAGCAGAATTGGAACAGACGGAACCTATTCAGAATTCTCCAGTCAAGCACCAGCTTACACTTAATTTAAAGTATGACAGAAATTATAAATTACTAATTTGGATATCACATGATTAGAAGTAATAATGTACGAGAAGTTAGTATTTTATCTAGAACTATCATACACCAAGTTCAGCTAGTAACCAAAATAAGAAATAGACTAATATAACAAAACCTATTATAATCCATAAGGCACTGATAGACCCTGAAATATAGAAATATATTCAATCATATGAATTGTTCAATATTGGCGTTAGCCAGACATGAAATGTTAATTTTCATGGGAGTTGCTTTTTGATAACTTTACCTGACACCAAATTTGGCATAGCTTTTGATCTCTACACAGCTGAACTATTAAAGAGTCCAACATTGCCCATGTCCCCCACACGATACCACAATACAGTTGAGGGGTAGGCTTAACTTATGAATCTTACAAAGCAGGGATGAATTATCATGCATCTAAATCACCAATAGTAAATTGTACTCTTATTCACTAGAGTAAAAGTGTGGCGCAAAACAGTTTAACAAGATCAATTAATAGTGGGATATTAAGGAAGCTGATAGAAATATAAATACATACCTCTAGGATTAACTTGATGTAATTTTACAGTATTATCAGCAGATATACTTAACAACGTAAAGTCTTTATCTCCAGTTATAGCTTGACAACTTTCAGAATTGGACATAAATTCTACCCCAGTTACAAATATACCATGAGCAGCTTTAACATAATATAATTTCTGAAATAGAAACCCATCACTTGTTAAAAAAAAATTTCTTAAATTTTCACATAATTTAAAAAATGAAATACAAAAAAAAAGAAATAAAAATATCACTTTGAATTAACAAAAATGTTTCTTACTTGCAAACTAAAGGAGATATATACAGCTACACTACCAGATAATGTACCTACACCTAAATATATACCATCTTCACTACAAATATAGAATATTAACATAACATAAATACAGAGACCAGACTGTCAACAACACAACACTTTGAACTTGAGAAGTCTTATTATTCCTCTATGGATCTGCAGTCTAAAAATGACCCACTATTATTTTGTCTACATTATATCATTTTCCAAAATCATTTGTGTTATATGGAAAATAGAGGTATTTAAATCATTTTTCATGTTTTTCTATGCATCAAAGACTGATCAACAGCTTTTTGAAGGTACTGGTGACAAGAAACATAGTTAAAGTCCTATCTGACTAAAAATACATGTGATTAGGGACGGCATGCCATTCACACTCTACATGTGAGTACACAACTACACATATCTTTTGTTTTGTACAGTGAAAACTGTTTCAAAACCTAAAACTTACCTTAAGACCAGGGCAGCTGCACTCTATTCAACAAAAATGCAAAGAGCAGAGCTGTAATTCGAGAAAAATTTTCTCCTACATTCTTGTTGTTTAGTCTGTTCTCAAGGACCGAGTGTGGATAACAATGACATGCCCTCCCTAATTACATTCCCTTGACTAGTGGAAACATAATATCTAAACAAAAATACCAACCTAACAGCTAAAGATGATAATACCTCTGTACCAGCTTTAGCTTGTTTTCTAATTGAATATTTTTTATGATCAAACGTTGTAATATAACATGGTAAAGGTTTAGAAGATCTGGTTATAGGAATGCTTATTGTATATAAATTACATTTATCTTGTTTACCCTCGACCAACCCATATCTAAAATACAAGGATTAAAAGCAAGGTTATGTAAAAATTCTAAGATGAACTGTGAATCTAGTATGACAACTCTTTCAAAATACAGTTGGTGTCTGCTACAAACAAAGCCAGGCAGGAAAGAACTCTCGTGGAGGTAGGAATGACCTTGCATTTCAAATCAGACACTTTAGCATTAGTTCTTGTTTCTATGATTAAAAAGATATAACAATATTTAAGTAGAAATAACTTACCTACAACATCTATATCTATAACCTTTTAAATTAGAATTAACTAAACCTATAACTTCTTCACCATTATCACTTTTCCATACACAGCCAGTGTGATCACGGGAAACTGTAGCTATCTACAACATTTACAACAGTAATACATTTAAAGAACAATCTAGAAATTTTAAAATAGAAAATTCAGAAATTTTGTTTATTAATATCAAAGAACCATAAAACATACAAGTCTAGTGTCTGAGCATTAGTTACTTTGTTTTCTATTCAATGTTTATTCCCATATCACAGAAGGCATTTAAGATAAAATCACTTACAAATTTTGATAATCTACCATAAACTTACCCTGTCACCAGCAGGAGAAATATCTATATCATCTATATCACTGTCATGAGCTTTTATATCAAATATTTTATCACAGTCGGGGTACTGAAATAATAGAATACTTATCATTTAAGAGTTAGGCTTATTTACTATATTTTTTCCACACTTTCAAAGGATGGAACATAAATGTAAGGCATACTAGTAGACAAATAAGTCAAAGACTGAATAAAATAACACTGGCTTTCATAGTACCTTCCATACTCTAAGATGACCATCTACACCACCAGTGGCAAAAAATTTATGATTTGGGCTGAATCGCACAACTTTTTGAAAACCTCCTTCTTTGTCAAAGTCAGTAGGTATACTTTTGATTTCAGTGACATCAAATTTGATTTGTTTAGTTTCAGCTTTTTTGTTGTCTGTCTTTTCCTCATTCTCTTTCTTCTTTGTGTCTGCTTCTTTTTTTCTGTTCTTTGTAGAGTTCTCCTCTAAAATAATTGACATAATTGTAAGAATACATCACAATAAAAACTTGCAATCAAATAGATTTTTTAAAAATTTATGCACCTTACTTGGCTTATTGTCAAATCTTCAAGGAAAATTAATGTCAACAGTATGCATGGCCTGGGAATCTAATTCCATGACTTATATGTACATTTTAACACTACGCATACATAAATCGCAAATGATGAAAATGTGCAGATTTATTGACCTCAATCAAGAAAAATTTGAAGAGTAAGCTCAAATGACTACTGACCTGTATGTTTTTTACTGACTGGTATCACTGAATATTTTAAACTATATAAACAACACATTTCATCTTGACCAACAGCCAGTTGATGATTTCTTCCATCGTAAAACGATGTACAGTTCATTACAGCTTGTGTACCAGTATCATGTCGACCAACACTAACTGCTGATATCCTACCATCTATTAGTTTTAACTCATAAATTTCCTGAAAAACAATAAGCCTGTATTTATTATACCAATTATACTTAAACAGTAATTGCAATCAAAATCATTTTCCATTCAAGTTTTTCATAATTTCCAAATCAAAGGGAAAGGTAGGCCTGTATCAAATTGTGTTGATCAAGTCTGCAACAATTTCAATGTTCTGCTAGTGCTACTTTGGGTTTGTGCCAAACTGATGACTTCCAAATATTCATCAAGTTCACTCAGAATGAAGCCAGTTCTCAATCTTCACTCAACCAGAAGTACAGTAATATACAAATTTGTAAGACTATGTTCCATGATTTTTATTCTTTGGTTATGCCTTAGTTTTGCAGAGTATAGTGAGAGGAGAGAGAGGAAGGGAAGGGTGGGTCATAAAATGATTTCAAGGTATCTGAATGGAAGATATTAATTAGGAAAAACGTACAATTGCATTGGGGATTCCTGTTTTAGCTTGACCACCTCCACCCGCGATTAAAAAGTGTCTATCCCCCAAAGATCTGACACAATATAAGGGAAAATCTGTTTTCGCTAAAGAAAGTCCTTTCCTGGACGCCATGATGGCTATTTAGTAGTCTCGGAGTAAATGTCGACGTTTCCTTTTTCAGATTTATTTTTAAGATAAACAAATAAACCAAGGGTGTATTTATTTATTTCGATTGATTTTTGTTTATAAATTTTCTAAGAATAACCAGTTGGAATGATGTCCTAAATAGTCTTTGTTATTGTTAATTTACTTTACTCCGTTCCGATAAAACATACATTGTCTACTTCCTGTTTACATTGGAGACGATGCACGTAAGTTGAATTTCACAAATTTTCCTTCAATTTTACTTACAAATTTATCATTTCAATATGATGAAAAAAGGTTTTCATAGTCAAAACTATTTCAATTAAAACCATTACAAAATAAAA
Source organism: Lottia gigantea (assembly GCF_000327385.1). Lineage (NCBI taxonomy): Eukaryota > Metazoa > Mollusca > Gastropoda > Lottiidae > Lottia > Lottia gigantea. The sequence goes on from NW_008709146.1 coordinate 145,209, forward strand.
CAAAAGATAATGTAACTAGAGTATTATTCTAATTAAATATACCCGGTGTGAGAAGTGAGTGATCTTTTTTGATTCAATCAAATGATTGTCTTAAATTTTAAGGTAGATGTACTCCACTCTCTGTCTACAATTTCTCTTTGATTTAACCATTTATTTAGAATGTCGTCAGGTCCATAGAAATATAGTACTTTACATGAAGATTGCCCACTTTGTAGACTGAAATTTCCCTCTGCCATTGTAATATCATGGATGTGGTAGTAGTACTAGGTACTAGTAATGATTGGCATTTTCATCAACTCAAGGCAAGGGTAATCAATTTGTAATTTTGCAAATTATATATTAGCAATAACTGTTTGTTATAATTTGTTCTAGATGAGAAGGTCAACAATTTTTTAGATTTTGGCTTAACAGCCTCTTATCTTTCACAATAATGGTGAAACTAACAACAGATTTGATGACCCGGGGTACATCAGGTCATAACAAGAAGAAACGAGATGAAAGTCAGAATCAATTTCTATCACGATTAACACATTTATATCTGGAAGAGAAAGGAATAGATGATGTGGTAAGTGAGATGAGTTAAACCCTTCTGATATGTAAACTGAAAAGCAAAAGCAGATCTACAACACAGGAAAATATTAGAGGAAATGCATTTCAGATTGTGGATGATGCTAAGGTGCTGCTGAAGGATTGAGTTAAAGGAAGGTCAACAAGACTGGTTGGATCTAACAGCTCTTTCAGGTGATAGCCAAGTTGGCTGTTGTTGATAATTTTATTGAGTAACTGTTATTATTTTTATAGGAGAATGAATTAGGATTATGTAGAAATCTGGTTGTATTGTATCTTTATGATAATCAACTGATTAAAGTTCCAGCTTTACATCAAAATAACAACCTAACACATTTATATCTTCAAAATAATTTTATACGAAAAATAGAAGGTCTTTCAACTTTAACACAACTAACTAAATTGTAAGTTTTGTTTTTTCTTTTGTTTATATTACATAAATGTTTTCTTGATAGGACTCATTTCTGCTTTTACATGATATTATATTGAAGAGAAATGCCCCTAAAGCGTCCCATTCAGTTTTTTTGTAAGCTTACTCGTGTACATCTAGCTTGGCATCAAAAATGAAAAAAATGCTGCCTAATCCTTGCATGCTAATACACCCCACAACAATATGACATTCAAGCTATTAACCTTAGATGTTATTCTTTATGATTTGTAGTGGAACAAACCAAGTTTAACATGCCTGGTCTAGACATTACAATACACACTGCCATTTCAGGTATCTGGGAGGTAATGCAATAACAGTTTTAGAAGGAATTGAAAACCTACGTCTGTTACAAGAACTACAAGTTGAAAATCAACAGTTACCATTAGGAGAAAAGTTATTATTTGATCCCAGATCATTAAATTCTATATGCGTAAGTTTTCTAATCATTGAATTATAAACTATTGATAGTCAAAATGACAAATTTTATATTGAATACTGTTAAGAAGGGAAAAAAATATTTTGGTTTTATACATGTATATTTTAAATCGGGACTGATAAATGCTCATATTTTATAAAGATTACAAATTGTAATGCTTCTTGGGCCTCTTTCCGAAGGCTATTAACTAGAAGAAACTTACTTGACAACTTCTCACATCTTGGAAAAATGTCCTGAAACTATGTCAATATGATATATAACATACATTTAAATATATACTTTCATATACTATGTCATGATATGTCATTTTTACCATTCATACACTATGTCATAATATGTCATTTTTATCTTTCATACACTATGTCATAATATGTCATTTTTATCTTTCATACACTATGTCATGATATGTCATTTTTATCTTTCATACACTATGTCATTATATGTCATTTTTATCTTTCATACACTATGTCATGATATGTCATTTTTATCTTTCATACACTATGTCATGATATGTCATTTTTATCTTTCATGCAGCAATGTATACAAGTGCTGAATATATCCGGTAATAATATAGACTGTATTAGAGAACTAGAAAATGCTCGCAAACTATTTCACTTAATGTGTAGTGACAATAATATCAGTGATTTAAAGGAACTGTCCCATGTTTTAAATCGTCTGACACAGTTAAGGAGATTAGATCTAATTGGTAATCCTATATGTCATAAAGCTAAATACCGAGACAGGATTATAGTCATGTCTAAACAGTTACGTAAGTGATCCTTATTGGTTTATATCAGGTCCTTTTCATTGTATGAGCTTATGAAAAGCATAAAAAAATAATATTTCCAACTAATATTGTTTCATTCATGGGATCAAATCAAGTTGTAAGAGTATGACCTTGATTGACAATTACATAAATTTGTCAAAAGAGTACACTTATATTATTAGCTAAGCTGGTAGGAGAGATGATGCAGGTGCCAAATTCCATGTACTGAAGATTACAAGAAGTATTTGTAAGTGTTTTATTAAGATTATATTAATAGATGTAAATGGGTTTTTATTTCAGAAATGTTAGATGGTAAAGAAATTACAGATACATCACGGCAATTCTTACAGAACTGGCAGGCAACCAAAGAGGCCCAGAAGAAAAAGAAGGAAGAGATGAATAAAAATGGCTACCCAGAAGGTAATGACTCTTAATTACTGCTCATTATTCTATTTTATCTGTCTCTACTCTAGTTTTACACACTTTAATTCAGATTTATTTTGTTAGATACATACTGACACGTATTCAGATTTGTTAACAGCTTGTTGACGAATATGTGAAAGATTTGGTTAACCTTTCTTCTTTATTCTTGTTGTGAACTGGTAAAGAAAATGATTACAACATATGTATGCTATTTTTTTTTTACTTATGAAAGGAGGAAGGATAAAATCAATATTAATTTAACTATACCTAGATACTTCTTCAGTTACCTCTATTGAAAATCACTATAAATAAATATTTTTTGCCTAATTTCAGCTTCTGATCTACCACCTGTTAAAGGCCCACCTAAACATGCTTCTATTCCAGGATATGTCATGCCAGGTAAATCTTCTTATTCAAAGTATCTTAAAACTCAGTTGAATCTGTCAATGTTTTGGATGTTAAACTCGCAAAATAACTTAAATTGTTATGTGATAATAATATACTTTACTATATCAATTTTGTTAAAGGATTACCCAGAAAACAATTTGATCAAATCATGGCCAAAAACAGTACATCTGAAAATTACCTATCTTATGATCCTGCTAATGCATCCAGACATATTCTAAGAGCAAAGTAAGTATCAAAAGATCTTTTTATATTATATTTTTAATGCTGTTATGTGCTAAATGGCAAGATAGAATGGCCAATCAGATCTCTTAATGTAAAACAATCTGAAATAATCTTTAAGTACATTACTCCATCCTAGTTTATATCCTACAGATCTCTTTTTTTGTGACCTTGGCCAGTGCTTTACATCTAATAGGTGTTTTTAGAAACTTCTTCACTCTTAATGCTAGGTACCCTCTATTCCTTCCAGTCTCTGATAGCTCTGGTTTGACAGTTTTTCTGACTACTCCAGGCAACAAGTGTCAAAATAGCTATTAGAGGTTGGCAAATAGGCAGATGTATCCGTAGCTAGTTATATGCTTTGGTGTGGCTTAATTTACTTTCTTCATAAACTGGATGAACTAGATAACAGAATTTGTCTTGCATATCACAGATTTCCATTTCTGAATACATATTTTTGCAGTAGAGATATTTCTAGAGTATTTCAAGTTTAAAAAGAGAGAATGCACATAAAATAGTGGCTTATAGTAGTTATGTGCACCTTTGTTTATTGCCGTTTATTTTCTTTCACAGCACATTAGAAATGGGTGAAGTTGAGGTATGCATAGTAGAATAGCACACCCTTTTATACACCATCACCTCTATATATACATAATATTGTTGACACTCATCTGTCAGATTAGATTTGTTTTGATGTAAAATTTACAGTTTTGAAGAGATTGTAATGAAACTTTCTAAACTTGATGTGTATCGGGGCCATTTATGGTTTTCATTTGCATCATTCCAATTTTCTGTCAAATATCTATGGTTCCTGTAATTATAGAAGTGCTCAACCTTAAATATAAATAATATAGTAGAATTGCAAGAACCACAGACTCTGACTGAAAATTGGAATGGTGCAAATTGATGTTGTCATTGTCCCTAATACACATATACAGAGAATATATATCAGAGAAGCTCTTTACATTCCCTTTAAATATTGTATACATACATGTGTCCAATACTAGCTAAGTAAATGTACTTATTCGATTGCTTTGTGAGGTTTTGTTCTAGATTTCAACTGATCTTTTCAACTGACCGATGGTATGCAAGGATATTGTCCAAAAGATCATATAGAGAATGTTGTAGCTCCTTTAAATTTCTACAGATATTCATTAAACTTATTATGATCGTAGTAAATTCTCAAATTAAAGTTTCTTTACCAGCTGCAAGCACTAGTCACTTTGTCACTCTGACATGTAATAGCTTTAATCACTCTTTATATAGTGACTACACTACTGTCAGCCTATAGTGAGCTGGAATCTGACAGACACTTGCACCAATAGTACAATAGATTTGAATCAATGCATGAATTTAGTCAACCTACAATACATTATAATACACTTTCATAAATGCAAATATTACTATAATATAACCTTTTTATCTCATCTATTATTAGACTAACATAGGATCATATTAAAGGTACCCTTCATTTTCATTCTTATAAATGAAAAACATTATACCAGTAGTTCAATCTTACGTATATTTTGAGTACAGGTCCTCAAATGAATATTAAAGTTCTTTTATTTCTGACAAAGTTATCAATTTCCAGATATTTAAGTCTCTTGGAGCAGTTTTTGTGTGATTTTCAGCCTGTTTCAGCATTTTAACCTCATGAAGCTCATTGTTTTTGTCTGTTCTAACATTAAATCTTACTGGAAATAATATCAGTCAATATTTTAACAGGAGGATTGTTATAAGAATTTATTTCTTTTACAGCAGAATTGTAATAGAATGTTATTTTTTTTTTTACAGCAGATACGTTGATGGATATGGTAAAAAAATCAATGATGTATCTTCTGCTCCAATATACAGACGGCCTATTATGAATGTTACTTTTGATTCTGGTGGGAGATTTAAGTCATCACTACCTATAGCACCTGGTCTTGGATGATATCAATGTTATGAGATCTAACGGGAAAGGGCCATCCTATCAATGTTTATGTTGATAAGCACCTGGTATTGGATATCAAAGCACCATGAAATATATAACATTTTATAATCTTAAATTGTGAATATATTTTAAGAATTGGTTATCATCTGATCATGGATGACATCAACATCTCTATTAAATCTTATCCAATTGCACGAGCAAATCAAAATATTATCGTAAAATCGTATTATTTTAAAATTGTGAATGTTTTTTTTTAAGATTTGGTAAGCATCCATCTGGTAATTGTGTGTAGCAACATCATAGATTATTAATGAAACTAATTTGACTTATTGCATGATTTTGTTATTTCAAAATTGTGGATAACTTTTGTTTTTATTTTGGTATGTATATGAGCATAAGAAACTGATTTCTGTGACAAAGCCTGGTGAGAGAATCTTTGATAATCTGTTTTATTTGATTATCCATATATTCAAACATTTAATCTGGAAAAAACATGTGTTGTCCTATTATGATTTGGGTTTATTTTATTTATCTAGTTTTATCAATGTCCATGTAGATGTCTTATCTTTTATGTCTTTTTTTTTTTTAGTTCTTTTAATGTGTTCATTGTGTTTTAATCTATTGTTCATGTACATAATAAACATATTTATAGTTTGTATGGTTTTAATGCTTAAAGATTTCATTTGCATGAATATTTTACAATGCATCGATCAAATTTGATGGTGAACTCAATTCAAATAAAAGAAACTAAGTGAACATGCCTACCTTCATGTGGAAAATACTTGTCTCGACTAAAAAATGAAATGGGAATCAAACTCATATCACATAAAAGGTCATGGACAGGGGGAGTCTGTATGAAATATATTGGTCTTTCAATATTAAGAGAAGTTTATATAAATTGTATAATTAAATTTAATTATATCACAGTATCTTGGAGTAACTTACTCTTTAAATATTAACATACAAAAATATACAATAACAATACAACATAGAAACTGAAATCATTGAATCACATAAATAAATATATTATTTCATTAGGAATCACAAAATTCAACATTGAAAAGTTTTAACTTTGGAGATTGTAATTTACTTTCTGATGTTTATCTGACAACTATTGCAGCTGGTAAATCTAATATATAAGCTCTTTAATCAATCAGTGATCAGGAAATATCTCCATTATGATCTCTCTATGAAACAGGAACTCCAAACTTCTCAACCTTCTTCAAGACTAGCCCATGTTTTGCCAGTTTTTACTTTAACTTGAAGTTTTACTGATAGTTTAATAGCACTCTCCATTTCACGTTTGACGAGTTTGGAAACTTTGTCCACCTCATTCTCAGATACTTCATATATTAACTCATCATGTAATTGTAGCAACAGAAATGCTCCATGAGGCAACTGGTCATTCTTACCTGCTAAAACAAATGTAATGGAAAATTAAGATTTTATTAACGTTTGCATCAACATCCATAACAATTCTATTTAATTTCGGTATTTCTATCTTTCTATGAAGATATTTTTATAACCATGAGGATATTGAGTATCAAGATATAATTGTTATAAACTATACCTGTATATTTATAACTATGAGGATATTGAGTATCAAGATATAATTGTTATAAACTATACCTATATATTTATAACTATGAGGATATTGAGTATCAAGATATAATTGTTATAAACTATACCTGTATATTTATAACTATGAGGATATTGAGTATCAAGATATAATTGTTATAAACTATACCTGTATATTTATAACTATGAGGATATTGAGTATCAAGATATAATTATTATAAACTATACCTATATATTTATAACCATGAAGATATTGAGTATCAAGATATAATTATTATAAACTATACCTGTATATTTATAACTATGAGGATATTGAGTATCAAGATATAATTGTTATAAACTATACCTGTATATTTATAACTATGAGGATATTGAGTATCAAGATATAATTATTATAAACTATACCTATATATTTATAACCATGAAGATATTGAGTATCAAGATATAATTATTATAAACTATACCTGTATATTTATAACTATGAGGATATTGAGTATCAAGATATAATTATTATAAACTATACCTGTATATTTACAACTATGAGGATATTGAGTATCAGGATATAACTGTTATAAACTATACCTGTATATTTATAACCATGAGGATATTGAGTATCAAGATATAATTGTTATAAACTATACCTATATATTTATAACCATGAGGATATTGAGTATCAAGATATAATTGTTATAAACTATACCTGTATATTTATAACTATGAGGATATTGAGTATCAGGATACAGCTGTTGTAATTTTCTATCAATATTATTCATGGCTATTTTAACAATATCAGCTGCTGAACCTTGTACAGTTGTATTCACTGCCTGTCTTTCAGCCTAAAAACAATGACTTTTTTGTTTACATAAGAACTGTTCCATTGTCTTTATCAATAATTTATATCATTTTTTTTATATTTTTATGTTTCTAACTCCCTTTTTGGTCTCATCATAAGTAAACAAAAACTTCTTAAAGCTTTTAAATAAGACAAGCTAAGCTAAAATAAGACAACTTTATATCATTAAAGCATATAGCATTATATTCTGTTGTACACCAATTGTCTGCATAGATTTTTGTGTGTGAGTGAAAAATAGAAAGCAACCCTTCAAAAGGTTTGGCCAAATTTGGATTTGAGCTAGAATTAGTGAGTATACCTGAGCTCTAGCATGTATATTAGTTGATTTTATAGAAGATAAATGACGTTTTCTACCAGTTATAGTTTCAACATAACATTCTTTCTTACAGTTCTCTACTGTACTTTGTAGATACTTCCGTAACCCTAAAAATAACGATGTACTTGATAAATATTCATTAATAGTGAAAGATATGCCCAGAAAAGCTAAATTCTATTTATTAAAATTATTTAACTCTTTGAAAACTGAGTGTAAATGAAATAAAACCTCTTATACCCTGAACTCCAAGTAAGATAACTTAAACATATGACGTTAGCGTTACTTGACATCACACGGTAATGGCTGCTTTACCTGTCGCTTGTGTATATATCGCGTAACTATGTTGTCAATATACCAGCCACAAGGATTGAAAGGGTTAAGAAAAGATTGAGAAAGTATATTTTTACCAGGATACTTTGATTTAAATGTTTCCATAAAAACACCAGCTTCATTTTCATCCACATCAATTTGTTCACCTAATGCTTTAGGTCCTATACCATATAACATACCATAACATATCTACAAGTATACACAAAAGTGTGAAATCAAATGGAGTTACTTTTCTGCACCTAATGAACTACTAAAAGATGGGCCATGTAGTGTGCAATGAGGGAAATTTTGCTAGGACAGCATAACACAGGCCCATGTTAATTGTCCCATGCAAACAAACATTTTTTTCTTCATATCAGCCCCTCTAAACTGCGACACTGACACGTTAAAAACTTGGTAGCAAAACCAGAAGGTATTATTTCGACCTATGCATGGATTAAACCCTGGACCTTTAGGTTAGTAATCAAGCTTCACTGAGCCACTGTGATTCCACTCAAGGAAATTTATTAGTAGACAGTACACGTAGTTATAAAATACAGAATAGCAATACCTGTTTAGCTTGTTGTCTCTGTTCTGTGCTAACCTGTTCAGGTGTTAAATTCAACCATTGACCAGCAATTTGTTTAAATACATCTTGATTACTATTCAATATTCCTATTAATTTCTTATCATTTGATAGATGAGCTATAACTCTTAATTCTAACTGTGAATAATCTGCTGCTAGCATCACACAGCCTGAGAAGAAAGAAAATACATAAGGAAAGGATACCATTCGTCAGGATGGAGGACGCACTATTTACAGTGACAGAGATTTTACCCAGATACACTGAAGGGTAATAAGGGGTGCGCATTATACATGCTTGCGCATTATATTAGAAAATATACAGTACATACAGATACTGTAAGTAAACACCATAATCTTTAGCAGGCTCATAAACAATTAACATAAAAAATGTTTTTTTGGGGAGTTCTGTGACATGATCATTTTTTGCTTCTATGGTAACTGTTTATTTACCTTTATATGGTGTAAAAGTATGTCTCATACTAACAGCAACTTGTTCCTTTATACTACTGTTTTTCCTTCCATTCTCTACAAGAGCGTCTAAAACAGATCAAAATAATTTTCAATTTCAATTCAAGGAATATGCACATATTCTAGAACATGGGACTACAATTTAATTATTCTTTATGACCCAAGTCATTTGACTTTTCTACAGAAAAGATTTACTTACCAGGAACATCAATCTGAAAATCTTTGGGAATGTTTTGTATGTTAGGTTCTCTCATACTGACTCGACCAGTTGATGTATGGAACTGACAGACACCAAATATTCTATTCATCAATACTCGTTCACAATATATCCTCTCTCTTTGTAAGGGAAACACTTGTTTAGTTAGAGTCATTGATATTCGGCGCCATTCTAATATCACTCCTGGAAGTGCATGATATGTCTTCAGCTTTTCTAAGACATCTTTAGCTGTGCTGTATTGAGGTTTGGCACGCCGTTTGACAGATCTTCTATTTGGTCCGAGTGTTTTGATCTGTTGAGCATTTGGGTCCCCATTTACGGGAAGATGAAGCTCTAAATACAAAACCTGAAATGATTAAAAGTATTTATAGACATCATTCAGGTAGGCTCAAGAACATTTTACCAGCAAGTCTTATCAAGAATCAAAAATTTTTTGAAATTTTCCCCTTTTGCTTGCTGCAATATTTCTTATATCATTACCCTTAATTTTTGTCCAGAATCTTAAATTTTTACCAATTGGCACAAGTTTCACAGGAGCAACTGCCCTGTCTCTCTTTATAAAAAGGGGTAGCTTGGGGAAAGAATCTAGAATTGTGCCCTTGCAATGCCTGCTATCCAAGCCACTGAAATTTGCTTGTGACATTCCGTTGTTACAAAGGCAACTATATGCGAACCTGAGCTATGTCGTCTGTAGATGTTAAAGAAAATGGATGACCAGCTAATTTATAGGCATCAGATTCTAATTGAGATAATTTAGCTGACATTAATTTCTTTTGATGTTCACACTCTTCATCACTAAAACCTACAAAATACAATATTTTCATCAAAAGGATGTCCACAAGATGGCAAGGATCTTCGACTGATAAACTTAAACCTAGGGTACATGAACTCTTTATCTATGTTAACTTGGTTGGATTTGTTCTAATCAAATCCACATTGAGCGTTTGTTTTTTTTTATAGACAGACTAGTGTCTCTTTTCAAACCCTTTCAGCTTTCGCAATGTTTAAATCAAAAAAACAAAAAATGGCTTACCAAAACCATTGAGTTCCATTCTAGTGAGGGTAATTATTGAAGGCATCTCAACATCTTGGAATGTTCCAAGTAAATTTTCAGATTTCAGCTTTTCTTTAAAATAATCCATTAGCTTGATAGCTAGAACACTTTCTGTACTGGCTCGGAATCGACCTGTGATTGAAGTATGTGGCAGTAGTCCTAGACTTCCAGTACCACTACAACCTCCAATACCTTCAATAAACATTCTTTATTTCAATAACTGATGAAAATCATCCATTTTAATACAAAAAAATAGTAATAGTACATATTTTTCAATTTGGAGATTAAGAAGGGGTGTGGATTATATTTGCAATTATATGGTATGACCATGAACAAAGAAAACAAATAACTTACTTTCCAGTAAGATCACATCTTGAGGTAGTGAATTTGTTACTAAACCATGTAGATTTTTCTCCTTAGCATCAGGATCAAATAACCAGTTACCAATTTTCGGATCTTCAAGTTTTGTTTTTGGTACTACACCACATCCTCGCACGATAACACTGAATTGAGACTTGATATCAAAGGCTACCCAGGTGGAGTCAGGATTATCCATAACATCTTTTACAGCTTTTAGTTTATCTTGTAATGAAATGTTTTGATCCAATGAAAAAGCTAGCAGGGTATCATTTGGGTCTTCTGAAAAAGGAAATTGAACACTATTCTGTAACTCTGAATGCTATGTGTCTCAATGATAACCATTCACAACAGATCGTTGATTTCCAAATTAGTATAAATTGGCTTGAATGGTTCTTTGGTGCAAACAAATCAATGCATACCATCCAAAAATAATTCCCATGATCCTAATGAGTTTTGGAAGAATGCCACTCATACCATACTACCAAGGGCAGAGTTTAAGGCACATCACCAGATCTGAAGATTCCTCAACTACCAAATCAACAGTACCAAAGAACCCATCAAGCTCCTACTACCAACTACCACCACTACCATCAACTACCTAGTCTGCTTTATCAATTTATGTCATATACTAACCAATGTGAGTAGTAGAAGGTATAAATGAATGTTAAAACTTAGTAATTTACCTGTTAAATTAGATTTTGATAAAGCTATATAATAAACATCTCTGTTTTCCCATGATACAGCTAAACCAACAACTAATCTATCATCATTATCTATATCTTCACCTCTTATACTCATATCTAACTCTTCCTCTTTACCTACAAACAGAATATCACTTCATTCTTCATTTCTACAATATGATGGCAAAAGAAAAATTTTGATCTACCTCAGGGGCACAGATCATCTGTTTAGAGAAGTAGTCTCTTTTTCCACTTCTGAGTCCATGGCAGCAAAGACCATTTTTTAAGCACTCACCACGATATCTAAATCGTTGGTTGAATTGAATCAAATTTTATCACAGTTAATCAATACTTACTTGATCCTTTATGATTGTGAAAATTTTGTCCAATCAAACCAGTAGTAATAGATTTCTTCGGTTTCGGCTCACAAGCCACACATAAGGAAAACCGTTTTTTTGTCTTCCATTCTTTAATGAAAGTTTGAAATAAGGCATAACTTGAGCAAACATCTATAATACTGAAATATTGTTGAGTTTGTGTTGTTTTGGATACATCAAGGCTAATGTCACCACCACAGTATGCATTGTCATGCTCAGTAACTTCAGGTTTCCTTCCATTGTTAGCGGCAGACGACCTTAAAAAGTGATTTTCTTTGATCATGGATGAATTCTGAGATTGTTTTCTCTTAGAAACAGGTGTCCTTTCCTTTTGTGCCTTATGAGGTGATTCTAAATGGCTTTTTCTAAGAGACTTCCTTAAACAAGGGGACATAACTAATGATTTTTGATCAGGTGGGGTTGGAGGTACCACATCACTCTCACTACTAGCATTATGAATTGAGCTATCACTCATAGAACTGTTAGTATTATCATTCTTACGCATTTTGCTCTTTCGCGTATGTGGTTTGTCTTGACTTCGTCTTTTCCGTAAATTTCTGCCAGATTGAATTTGACGTCTGGGTGTAGAATAGATTTCACATTCTAAATCAGGTCCACTTTTATTGTGCGTTTTTCCATCAGATTCCAGAACTTTTTCAATCATTGAGAATGTTAAAGAGTCTCCTAAATCATTCACAGATGTATTATGTTCCTGTTGATGGTTAACCACACAAGGGGAATTTAAACTTCTTAAAAACGGAACATCTAAATTTGGAGCACTGAACTTTTTAGCATTATCAACACTATCTAGAAAATTAGGAGTACTTGTGCTTTTAAAATGAATTGCACTTTCAGCTATAGGAGTGATATTTCCAGCCTTCTGCTGAATTTTGTTTTGTATTTTTGGTGTTAGAGCATTCACGACTGGCTTATTGTTCAATTCATAGATCAATTGTTTGGAATGTATTAAAGCATTGTCAGGTTTAACATGAGAAACAGAAATGTCAAATGAATCGTCATTCATTATCATATCCATGCCTTCCTGAATTTTGGAGATTGAAAGAGATTCACGTTTGCTGGCAGGAATGGCACCACTCTGGGTGGGGTTTGAAAGATGAAGGTTTAAGAATGAATTTTCATTTTTAAATAATGACTCATCCATATTAGCACCTTCATTGTAGGCATTTGCTCTTTCATATTCACTTGCCACTAAAGAAGCATTTCTACTCTCTAGAGGGGCATTTGATTCATTGAATAAACTCTCTTCAACTGAAATTTCAGTTATTTTGATTTTGGTTGTAACGTTTGATTGGATCTCCTGAGGTTTATCAACCTCTGACATATTTAAGTCCAACATATTAAGATCAGATTCGTTGAGAGACATGTCGTTAGTGTATAAATCAGGGGACATAATTTGATTGACCACTGACTTTTGATTGCAAATTTCTGGTGGTGTTTGATTTTCTTTTTCTGAGACCAAATGTTTTGATTGATCTTTCATTTTCACATTTGATTGCTTTGAAGATGCTGGACTTTTTATATTGGACTTGCATTGGACTGGTAATTTATTCCCTGCAATTTGAGTCACTTCTGAAGATTTGCATACTAAATTGGATTTCTCCTGCTGGTTTTGAAGGGTGTTTTCTTTATTTCCTGATGAAACAGAACCAGATTGATTCCTTAATTTGCTAACATAAGTTTGATCACTTTTTGGCACATTTGTATGTCGATGGCTTTGATAACTGTTCGCTGCTTGCTTAATGTTTGACATTTGATTACTGTTTGTTGCTTGTTTGCTGTTTGACACTTGACTGCTGTTTGGCACTCGATTAGTGTTTGACACTTGTTTGCTGTTTGAAACTTGATTGCTGTTTGACACTTGATTGTTGTTGTTTGATCCTTGATGGCTTTTTGACGCCTGATTGCTGTCTGATGCTTGATCAGTGTTTGTTTGATTAGTATTTGCTTGATTAGTGTTTGACACCTGATTGCTGTCTGATGCTTGATCAGTGTTTGTTTGATTAGTATTTGCTTGATTAGTGTTTGACAAGTGATTGCTGTTTGATGCTTGGATCTTTTCAAACTGAATGCTACTTGGTACTTTCCCAGGTCCACCAGTTATCTGTGGCTTACTCCCTTCATCATTGAGATCAAGTTTATTTTCAATACTTTTGGGATGTTTGAAAGAATAATTAGCAGATTTGGTTTTTTCGCCTTGATTTGACACTGTATTTTTCATATCATCTTTTGAACTGACAATCTTCTGATTGACTGCCAAACACTCCAGTTTACCTACTAATTTTGGAAGATTAAGAATTTTTGTTGCATTAGTATGCAAAACAGAATTATTTGGAGTTCTTTTATTTCCCAGCAAACCGATAGAATCATCAAGGCGACTGGAATTAAACAGACTAGAGTCAGAAAGTGCTGATGTATTAAAAGAACTGTTTCGAGATCGTATGTAAGATTCTGGCGGACTCAACACTATTTTCTTAATCACATCTTTATCATCTTGGGAAGAAGGAGATGTAATTAAATTTTTCTTTCGTCGTCCCTTTCTTCCCTTTTTACCACTACTTGATTCTGCCTTCTTTTTTGAAGATCTTGCTCTGCCTGTTGGTGTGATGAAGCTGAAACTTTGATTCACTTTGTTTGAAGTTATATTCAGTGCATTGCTCGGTCCAGCCCATTGTATTCCTACACCTCCAAGTTCTTCTTGAATGATAGTTTTAGCTTCATCAACAACTGTCATGGCTGCTTCCATAATAGTCACAGCTTTCCTACCTCCTAAATATATACAGCGACACTGTCTACGTTTTTCAGCTTCCCATTCACTCTCTCCTTCTTGAGTTTTATTACTGAAATAATAGGAATACATTGTTTACAATCAGAAAATAAGAAATTAAATTCAATATCATCTCCTGCTCGTTAATTGTTTGGGCAACAGGATAAAGTATCCAATGACGGAAATTTGGCCAATACAGCAGCCTTAATTTAAGACAGTATCAAAGGAGCATCTTTTTTTGTTGACAATTTTAATACACACATGAATTTCCTTTAGCCCCAAAATGATCACTTTTTCTGCTCATTAAATAAAAATCAACCATTACCTTTGAAAAGCCATTGATTGTAAGAAGGCATTTTCCACCGAGTTGGGATCAGCATTGGCTAAGGAAGCTACAGTTTGATATCCATCATTATATAAACATCTAGCACGTTGAGCATTAAGAGCTGTTATACGAACTAAATCACACAGTTCACGCTGAACACCGAATGTTAATCTATTTTGGAACTGTCCAAGTATTAATTCTAAATTATGCCAGCCTAGTTTACCACAAAATACTGTGACCATTCCTGAAGATATAAATGGGAGTGTTATAACTCAGGGGCAGATTGGTGTGATAAACATCTCCAAGACACTATATAGGAGTTAATTTTCAGACATACTGGCAGTCATTTTGGCAGAACATCAGTGCCTCATTTCTTAAGAAAATCACAATAAGCAGTTGTGTGGGATCATACATTGTAAAATGCTTTATGACCACGTTAATAGTAAGATTTTTTGAGAAAGTGGATCCAGGCATCTTGTTATAATGCTCTACCTTTTCTATCACTCTCTTTTTAAAAGCAATTAATTTCACTAACCTGCAAATGTAGCTGCAGTCTGTTGCAGAGAAGACAACTGTCCTTTATTACAATGGTACTTCTTAATAATATCATTCAAAGGTTTTTCATTTACTAGTTCATGAAGTACCAGAGCTGTATAGAATCGTTTATGAATGGCCACAGCTCGCATCTGTTGGGTTGTTTTGGTCAAAATTCTTCCTCGAATAGCTCTACAAATAAATGATTCTTCCACACCAACTAATTCTGCTACTCTTCTCATATCTGGCGCCATGTTCTCCCACATACCATAAAACTGGTACCAGTCTATATTACCTGCTATTTCTTGGGAATAAATTGGTGTTACCTAAAATACATTTAAATTGTGTATATATATGACAATGGCAACGCAACTACATGTACTGTACAAGCCTATGTACAATAAGGTCAAGCTTCATTAGACTAAAAATACATTCGAAATGTGAAGTTTTAGTACATGAAACTATTCAAGTGTTTACTTACCAAAAATATGACATGTAATTCACTTTCTAACACAAAACATTTTCTAGCTTTCTGTAAATCAGCAAAAACCACTAAACCTTCATCTGGTGATAGAGCTGATGCTAATACAGCTATACCTAGTTGACTAGGAATAAATCTATCTTCACCTGAGATTTTAAAAATAGAGAATTGAAATGAAATGCAGTTTCCAATGAGGAAAGTTAACCAGGATAGCTGCATTTGTTACTGTTTTTCTAATTTCTTTGGCTATCCGTTTGACCAATTGTACCTTTTTCTCAGAAACAGGAATTTTTTTTTAGCTAAGTAATGGCGATCACAGCTCACTTCAAAATTTGTTTCTGTAATAATAATTTGATCATGTGTTTGGTCATGTTTACCTTCAGTATTTTTCTTGAGAGTAACAAATTCATTATCCTGTAAAAAATCTAAACAGCTATCTATAAGAGTGGAGGTTGTTTCTGAAGGACCATTCTCCAGTGAAGCTGATAACATAGTACAAGCTACATACTCTCCTACATCATTAGGTGACTGAGCTACTCCACTAGCTACAACCTAATTTAAAACAAAATATTAAATATATATGGACCATGAAAAACGAAAAATCTATTCTACTTTCACTTCCAAAATCGTTTTAGATGTATTCCCTGGCTGTATTCTCAGAGGCCCCCTGACCCTCCACCATGACTAGTGCCCTCTGACATCTCCAAAGAGACGCCAGGAAGCTTGGATGGCTCCACTGAAATCTGATGAAATACGAACTGTTTCCTATTTCTACGTGAAGTATTTTTTTTTTAAATGTTATTCATCAACGTTTACCTCGAGAACAGCTCGCTTAAAACTTGTACTTAATTCATTATCTTTTATTAAACAACTTGAAACAGGTGGTAGTTTAGTTTCTAATAATCCTAATACTTTCTTCTTTTCTGATTCTTTACATATCAATATACTTTCACCTACAAATATGATGCTAGAATTAACTATGATAAAAATATGTTCTTATTAAAATTACGTTTCTTTTTTATTTTTCATCTTTTTAACAAGTTATCTATCAGAGGCTCATTTTAATGCTTTATCAAAGTGTCTCATGTAGAACCAACTTCTAGATTACAAGGACAAATTCTTGGATAGCGCAAAGCGAAAGAGGGTTCAAATGCTTCTACAATTCCATTGTCATCATCCGATGAAATGAGGAAGTATTAAAATGTAGGAATATATATATACCCAGGAGTGGTATACAATAATACTTGTCCCTAAATGTCGGTTAAGAATTATTCTTACCTTCTGTGTCGACACCTTTTCTACCAGCTCTTCCTACCATCTGTTTATAGACCAGAGTATCAATAACTTGACCATGAAATATAGGTGTACGTATAATAACTCTCCTGGCTGGAAGGTTGACACCAGACGACAAGGTAGATGTAGCAACTAGCACTTTTATTTGACATTGTCTGAACGCACCTTCTATTATATCTCTTTCTTCAAAGGTTAATCCTACACAGAAAAAAAAAAAAAAATTGAACTGGCAAAGATACACTAATCCATTGTTTTGCGAATAATTATTATATTGTTCTGCTTTTGTAATGAACAAATAAAACAATGATTTTAAAATTCAAATTTTTTTAATTGTTTGATATTCTTTCCTCACAACAGAATATTATGAGACAGCTATGACTGATAAGGACATATATTTAGTCAAGGAGACTTATTTAGTATACTAACCAGCATGATGGTAAGCCACACCATAAGGTACTGTTTTACCAAGTATATTATCTAACCCTGTAGGAGTTCTCTGTAGTTGTTCACGCACATCATTTAATGCATTATAATCCAATGGTAAGAGGAGAAAATCAGACATATTCGGTGCACCTACAAGAAAAAACATTTGATACATAACATAAATATTTTACATGAAAGATCATTTTTGGTTTTTGAAGACAACCACGGCAATATGATACAGGAATTTTTGACTTATAGCTTTAATTACACATTCAAAATTTAAACTATATTTTGGTGACATACAAAATGAAATACAAACCTTTAGCTTCTTGACTAAGATAGCATCGCTTGATATTATAGAATTCTCTAGCAATAGTTTCACATAGTTTTTCACACCAGCTTCTTGTTGGACAGAATATGAGGACAGAATGACAGTTGAGTACTGTTTGTAATGACAATGGTATTAAATGTTCATCATCACCAGGTACTATATAGTCTTTATTTACTTCAAATTTCTTCTCTAGATTATTATCATACACTGTTTGACCTACTTTAACACATTCTGCTAACGGTACTGGTCGGTAGTTAGTTACATACAACTCGGCATTCAACCATTTGGCTAGTAGGGGTAAATTCGGTAAAGTGGCACTCATGCCAATAATTTGAACTGGTTTTTCTTGAACGTTTTCTGCACTGAAATTACAAATGCATTTTGATTCAGTTTATTAAATCTGACCCTACTCATTCCTTGGACGAGAACACAGATGAGATATCGGCCTGTTTAGGGCCAGACTATTTATGAGAGTCCCTCTGGGTAGGGTCAGATTTGCCAGGCTATAAAAGGTACACCAGAAGTATAAGAACAGGGTTACATTCATCATCTTATCTCATTGATTAACAAAACTAGATAATCATTCATGATCTGCATATATAACAGTCCCTTTTATTAAAACTCACCCTTTGCTCTCTTCTTTTCTCTTTTTAGCAACATAACATATTTTAGTTAATAATAGCTCTAGTAAATAACCTCTACCAGAATCACCTACCATATGTAATTCATCTATTACTATTGTTCCTGTAAACAGTAATTGATATGAACTAAATTTGAACAAGGCCTTTGATCCTTTATAGAATCAGATTGATCGAAACCATGGTGGACAAAGGTTAGAGAATTCAATAGAGAGCTCTACTGAGCATCTATGACAGGGGCCTTATTCTCGAACCAAAGAATACTGAAGTCCGATTGGATACTAAAACTAAATTCAAAATATATTTTAGTGATTTTCAGATGACTGGAATGCTACTATTAATCCTTTGCTGTCTGAAGAACAACTAGGATAATGATGTACATGGAAGAATCGTTACCAAGTTCTTTGAGTCTATCTTCTTGTAATAATCTGTTAATCAAACTGTTGCCTTTCTCTATAGTACACACAGCAACATCTATATTACTGAAGCCTCCTGGTGGATTATAACTACCCATAAAACCACTCACACGTATACCAGCATCTTGATATAGTTTCTACAAATACAATCCTGGTCACTACTATCACTGACCTTTCCAATGTTACAACTGAGAACACTTGACAAATATTGCTGGCTTATTATATCATGAAGTTCTTGGTATAAGGATGAACTTAGATGTCCTTGATGCAATTAATAATTATTTTCTGCTGACGATACTATCATTACACTAATGTGATACAATATTTGACAAAAACATCTGAATGTTCAGCTATCAGAAAGCCACGACAAATATTTAAAGGCAAACAAATTATTGTCATTTTGAACTTACCTGTAAGGAAAACATCTTTTCTCTAGCAACTGATACAAATGGTAAAATAAATAGTGCTTTCCTTTTATTTTCTAAGACTTGTTTTAATATTAATAGTTCAGCTACCATAGTTTTACCAGCACTAGTCGGAGCTGAATATACCAAATTAGATCCACCTAGAATTTACACAAATAATCATATAGTTCATAGACTAAGTACTCTAGCTTTTAAATTTGTATAGGTTTACATTACAGAATTTGTAACCAATTTTCCATCATGAATAAGGATTTGTGAAATTGTGAGGAATTTTGTTCAGATGATCCCAAAGATTAACACAATATATAAAGATGTTGCTTTGTGAGGTTTTAAGATGAAAAATGTATATATATAGAAGAATAATGTTTTAATATATTCTTTGTGAAATTCATACCTAACACTCCAACAGTACACAGACATTCAGCCTGCCATTCAAACATTTTAGTGACACCAACTTTAGCATAGTGCTTCAATACTGGTTCAGGAAGTCCCCATGATCTTAAATCTAATCTAGATTCAATATCTACAATGTAAACATTCATAAAACAGTTTATGTAAATAGAAATAACATGATAACATTGATCCAAATTTCTGAAATTTTGTTATCCTAATCGTGCCTTAAGATGACACACATTGCTCTTGTAGGTAATATTTCATTCACATACTATGTTACACATAAAGATAAAACAAGGGATCAGGCTTTTGCCTTTTGAAATTTTCAGTAATATCATGTTATCAAAGACTTTTCCAAATTACTGAAATTGTCAATGCATTCTATAAAGCTTTCGATTACAGAAATTTCTAAAATCTAAAGCATGAATATAGATCAAAACTCAATCATTCATTCTACTAATGATTAATTAAAAGTATACAGCTTTCACATGAAAGCATCAGATAACTCTTACCAATGGGTTTATCATCTACTTTTATTTGTATTGATTCCATCCTGATTTTCATATATCTACAGTACCATATTTACTAAAGCAGTGTGAAAAAAAAGTATTTTATTCACTTTTTAAGTTATGTAATAGTATAATTACTTGTGAGATGCTTACTAGACATGCATTTGAATTGAATAACTTAACGATTGGACTGACTCACAGTCAATCATATTCTTTTCAGAACCGATTGCCAATAATAATCTTTCTTTTAAATTTTGCGTGGAATTATTGAAACATCTAGGCATTAGGCCTAAAGTGTTCAGAAATCAAATGAAAGGAGTTTTACGTCCTACTCAGGTTCTGCACCTAATTGGTCTTATGACTGGAGACTTGCAATGCCAAACAGTATACACTGAGAGAAATTTTGCCAAAACTGTAGCATTAGCATACTCTTTTTTTTTATTTCCAACTGTTTAAGTATCTTTAAAAGGATTTCTAAATTTTTATCAGGCTGATAATATCAACTTGCACCATTCCGATTCTTAATCAGACGTCTGTTGGTCCAGCAATTTCAATTAAACTATAATGTGATGACGTCACTAAGAGCCTTTATTATAATGTGATAAAACATTTTTTTTAGAAAGCCTTTTTACAATCTCTTTAACCTACACAGGATGTAGCCATTTATTATACAATCTGAGAGATTTACAAGGCTAACAATGCTTACATTTAACTTACAAATTACATCCGACGAAAGATGCTTTCCTTTTTCTTATCTGAACAAGCTTGTGTAGTCTTAATACCAATGATTTGAATAGGCTTTCTTGTGAATGACACAATTCAGTTTTAAAACACATTATGCATGATTAATTTATCTTTTAAGGGATATCTATGCCAAAATTGTTTTCAAATATACCGCTCTTGACTAAATATACTGCCATCTTTGTTGATGGCTAACTTGTTTAGCTGAACGTTTATTGCGAAAACTGACACATGACAAATTTAGATTCAGAAGACTAATGAAGAGAGACCTTATTCAAGGTGAAAGTTAAAAAAAACTGATGTTTTGATGAAGATTAAGAACAGTTTTTGTGTCGATGAATCACACAATGAAAACTCTTTTGTAGCAGATTCTTTACGTGACTTTAAAACAAGTACAACCACCAAGGGAAGGTAACTCAAGGCAAAATACAAAATTGTAAAATTTTGGAGAATATTTTCGGTTGCGCTGTTTCAAAGAAGAATATTCACAGCCTATCATTTTGATTGATGGATGACGAAGCCCCTGTCATCTATGGCTTGGAATTTCAGGTAATATTGTATGCATGATTGTCAAGCTAGATATCTATAAAGTAGGTTTCTCTAGTCAGAAAAATGTTTTACTGGTGTAGTCCGAATTCCAGTCTCTGATAGCTACTTTGACAGAATTGCTGTCAGCTGGAGTAGGGCCAGAAAAAACTGGCCCTGTTTTGAGGAGATATTTTAAACGTATCTATTTACCTTGATGGATGCAGATATTTTTGTAGTTCTGTCATACCATTAATGTCCAATGCCAAAATGACAAAATAATTTTTTTCTTTCACTTTCAGGCTAGATGTCTCACTGCACAGGCAGCAGAAACAGAGCACATTAGATTTTTAGTTGGCACTCAGTCACTGAGGGCAGAAAATCAGGTTGGTAAAGTATGGTAATTATAAAGTTTTGTGTAAAATATCTACTTGAAAATGTTCTGGTATTGATACTGATATGTTTGCAAAAATATAAAACCAATTACCAAGTTGTTCTCAAAATCTTTTGTATTTTCTTCTCCCAAAGATTTTTTATCCTTTATTACAGGTACATCACATAGACTTTGATGATGAAAATAATTTGATTAATAAAAATATTTATCTACATAGAGAAGGAGAAATATGGCATATGAGTGCTTCAACATTTGACAAGTCTTTAGTGGCAACATGTTATAATAAAAGTAAGTTTTGTATTATATGAAAAACCAAAGTAATATTGAAGAAAAGTTAAAGGGAAACTATGTGCAATCATTTGAACAAAAATACCTTTGTTGCCTTTGAGAATGTAAACTAATTTGTCTTGATCAGAGAAAATTCTAGTGATGGTAAATTTAAAATGGAGGTATTCAAAAGGACTTTCACATTTGAAGCATTCCTTTAAAATATGAACTACTTCGATTACATATACGACCATTGAGAGTTAATTTCCTATTATTCACATGCTATGGATATCATACTTACTTTCATATGACAAGGTTTTCCAGATTACCTGTGGCTAAGAAGGGGTGCATATATTCACAAAATATGGTATATGAAATATGACATTTCTTTACAGAAACCCTTTTAGTGAGGTCCTTAACATAGGATGCATTATTGATGAATGTCTATAAATCTGTATGTTTCAGCTAGTGATTCGAAATCTGAAATATGTGGTGCTATTTGGAAATTGCCTGATGATTTTGATAATGTATCATCAGATGATCAGTCTACATCTCATCAACCATTAGAATTATTATGTCATTTAGACAGGGAGGATTGTGGAGATTTAAAAAGGTATGAATTCTTCAATACAAACCTTACAAGCTACTTACCCATACATGGGCACTTAATAAACCGACCATTCATCTGGCCATGTAGCAATTGCTTTAAATTGATGAGAATGCGAAATCTTTTGGCTCCTTTAAAAAAAATATTACCTTGGCAGATGTCACATGAATGTGCAAAACTGCCTCACTATTTCTTGTTTTTGTCGATTCAGTAACAACATCATCCCCTTCTGCCCCTACATAGGTTATAACATTTAGACTATTTGGTCTATGTGATTGAATATAAGTTCAAAGAAGATTCTTTTTAGGCCATCCAAAAATAACTTTCTATTCTTTAGGATTTTTAAAAATTCAAAAGCAAAATTCCTTATTCAATAATTTTGAAAAAAATAAAATAGATTTGAAATTTAGTTTATATTTTACAGTGTATTATGGCATCCTATTGGTGAGAGTGAGAATATTGTTGCTCTAACTGACAGTCATATAATACAATACAGTATAGATACAGCTTCTTCTACTGCCAAGGTTAGCACTCTAATGTTTACACAGTATGATTCCTTTTTTAAGGGCTCAAATTTATTTTTTTGTAGATTTCTTGTTCAGTTTGACGAAAGTGGCTACTAAAACTGTTTATTGTTAGCATCATTCTGAAGATCTGTTTGTACTTACACAATAGTTTAAGGATATTTTTCAATTTCAATATTGTGTATGAGGTATACACGTATTATAGATTCTTAATGAATATAATATACCTACACATCTCATTATCTCCTTATATTGAATGGATTTAGTATACAACAGAGCTATGATGCATTGTGTAAATGTATTATTGACTATTGTAGATGTTAAATGCAACACCTTTGATCGCTGGTAAATCTCAACCAAAATTAACTTGTGGTAGATGGAATCCCCACCATAATTGTGCTCAAATTGCCACTGCTAATGATACATATATTAGAGGTTGGGATCTCAGATCTATGGAGTAAGTAATTTTGAATAAATTTTAAACCTGTTCTTACCAAAAACAACCTTTTATACTTTTCATGCAATCAAGTTAATCAAGACTTTGATGAAACCTTTCATGGAAGTTTTAATTGATATTAACGTTTATATTATATTTAATATTTTTCAGACAAACCTATACTATAGAAAATGCCCATGGTCAGCTAGTAAGAGATATAGATTTTAATCCTAATAAACAATATTATTTAGTTAGTTGTGGTGATGATTGTAGAGTTAGATTCTGGGATACAAGAAATGTTGGTGAACCACTGAAAACATTATCAGAACATTCACATTGGTAAGGATGATGGAACCTTTTGGGATCTGTACTTGCCCAAGGAGTCCATAGGTTTTCTTTTTGCTGATTGGGATTAGATCTCTGTTGATTTTTGTCAGTTATGTGTGCTATAAGAAAATGAAAACTGTTGAATGCTGCTTTCATGGAATATCGTCATAATGTTCGGGCTGATCAGTTACAAATTGTTAAATATTATAAAATTCTAACTGTTGCATATGACAATGGCTCTTATCTAAAATTCATGTTGAATTTCCTTCCGATTAAGGTCAATTATGGAGAGCAAATTTAGCATAAAATGTTGGTATACTTTATATTTTGTAGGGTTTGGTCAGTTCGTTATAATCATTTTCATGATCAATTAGTTTTAACATCTAGTAGTGATAGTCGAGTCATATTAAACAATATTTCATCATTATCATCAGAACCATTTGGTGACTTGGCTGAGAAAGATGATGAAGATGATGATGACAGTGTACATGATGATGAAAGCCTCCCAGAAAAGTAAGAAATATGACCGTCAAGATGGAGAAATAGCTGATGCCATTCCCTTCAAGAGTTAACTCTCAACCTCTTTCATTGTATCATTGAAATTTCCCACAGCTGTCATATATGGTTGTTCATCTGTGTCAACATTCAAACTTCATTCAAATTTACCTATCACTACTGTTTAACCACAGACAATCTTGACTGTACAGTCCAGTGAACACTAATAGCAAAATCATTCATGTAGTGTATTAAATTCACTAAAGATATAGCAACACTTTAGCAAAGACATGACTTGACAAACCAGCAGTTGTTACTTAAACTCTCAGCCTTCTAGACCACTTAATGTCCTTTGACACTTGCTACATCCATACATCCCTTTCAATTGGAACATCAGCTGTACAGTTCTTTATAAAGTTAAATCAAAATAACAATATTATTAATAAAAATTCTAAATGTTGTAAATATTTTATTTCAGGTCTAGAGAACCACAAACAGATGGTGTAATAGCTACCTATGAAGAACATGAAGACAGTGTTTATGCCGTGGATTGGTCAACAGCTGATCCTTGGGTGTTTGCTTCTTTAAGTTATGATGGTCGCTTGGTAGTTAACAGAGTCCCAAGAGCAGAAAAATATAAAATACTTCTTTAGATTATCATGTGCAATATTATATTAAAATCTTGAACACAAAGAGATCTGAATTGGTATCAATACTAGATCAATAGTCAAAACTGACTTGAATTGCAACCATGAGGACCTTGAGGGCTCGGTTTAAGATATTTAGAACTTTGTTTAAGTTTGATGGTCTATGTGGGATTTAAAGTTCAGACTAGTTTTAATGAGAATGATAAATAAATTAGAAAATGCGCTCAAAACTGTTTGATACTGTTAACTTTTTGAATATTTTTTTTTTGCAAATTACTAATGGATGAAGAATTTATAGCACTGCATGGCATTCTAGACAAGAGACACTCAATTAAAACTATAAGGAAGTGAGAAAATTAATACTTTATCAATGTGATGGGACCAAATTTATTCCTATATCCAGATTGTATTTATTATCAAATTTTGTTGTTATTTATAACCAACTGTTTCTGTTACTGTATTGCCTGACAAAGATATTTGTGATAAGCCAGAATTCAAAATATATACACTAGCAGTTCACAGGTAGAATCAGCAGGTAGAATGAATAATTATTGAAACTATACAAGAAAACTTACAATGTGTTGATTACTACCTAAAGTGGACTGGATGTGTTTTTTGAATGGCGCCTAGATATGTCTTAAATATCATTGCTTGACTATAATTTATTAACATGTATGTGTATACAAATAAAAATTTAACTGTATAGATTCAAATTTTATTACAAAACAACTTCATCAATTGCAAAGTACTTTCCATGTGTGGAATGGATCTCTCAGTAGAACATAATATGATGATCTGATTGAACCTTTGCATTTTGGAAGACCTTCAATGCCCATTATATACAGTCTGACAAATGTTTTCTAATTTGCATTTTGCTGAACTGGCAAGTTTTTTGCTTTTAATGGAAATGGTTTATGGAAATGCCGTCACAATGTTAAAGTAACGTTGAACTGGCTTTTGAATTTCTATAATAATGTAATATAAAGTAACATTGCGGTATGTATTTGCAAAGGTATCTCCTCTCAGTTTGGTAGCCTGTGGCTTATACCTATCTAATTAATCATTACAAAGACCTGATGTCATTCTGCGACTATTTATTGAACTCAACCATAGTTTCATGGTATAGGCCATTTCTGTACATCAAGAAGACTGATATTAATACGTCCAGGTAAGAACATAATTATGGGGATATTTATCGACAACCCAAATTTATATTTCCCGCCATTTGCATTACACGCGATAGTTGCGTATAAGAAATTATGGGATGGATAAGTTTTGAAGACGGTCTGATTGAAATAAATTTGAGATGAACTGTCTAATAAATCAACAGGAAATATGACCCATGAAAAGTATTTGGTAAGGTTTTGTTTATATCATCGATTGAAGAAAGCATTGAGACATTGTCAAACAAAAGTTGTACATTGTTGCACTTTGGTTAGAGAATTAAATATCGAACGTTATAGGAACCAAATGACAGTAAACATGTGGTCGTTGATTGTGGGCACGAGTAACACGAAGTATGAGTAATGTGTAGAATAATAGTGGTTTACATAATAATGCATATTTAAAAAAAAAAAAAAAACAACTTAAGAAAGCCAAATGAAATTGAATGTCTTTAGCATGATTGAATTTGTTCCTGTGTAAATCTGATTGTTACAAATCACTTGTAAGTTGTAATATACTTCTATTATGATTAGATATTGAAAGGGATCTGACCACATGGACTAAAAGTTACCTTTGCCAGTTATCATGTCTTCAAAAATTAGTTATGATGATAAATTTAAGAAGGTCTGATTAAGAATGAAAAATATTTGGATAATATGTATGAAAGCAATACATCAAATTCAATAGAAATGTATCTCTTAACTTTTCTGGAAGTTTTGATTTTCAAAAAATACTTTTAATAACAGCAAAGCTATATAAAAGGTTTACGTATCTGAAAGTTTTAAATAAAAAAAGCCAGCTGTTAGTGTTAATTTTTTAACCCCAAAACTATGCAAGTTTACTTAAACTTTTTATGTTCACTATGCTTGTTAAATCTAGTCATTGTTTTGCTTAGAAATGTATGATAAGCCATATTGTCATGTGATAAACTACAGTTTATCGAAAAATAAACGTCAGATACAAATGTAAAAATCACATAATTCCTTCAAAAATACCTCAAAACTAGGAATTTAACTTTCTAATTCTATACTTATGTCTTTTCTACATGACAGTCTCAAGAAATGACAATTTCTGATATAAACATTAAATGTGGATAATTCTGGACACAATTGCAATAGTGAGCTGTTAATACGTGCTTAGCTAAAAAAAATTCCTGTTTCTGAGACTTCGGTACTATTGGTCAAACAGATGGCGAACATGTCCCTTTAAGACCTAGTTGCCTAACTTGGCCTCTATTTGAGTGATGTAATGGCAGTTTCGACAAGTCAAGTGTTTCTTTACTTGTATATAATAGAATAAAATGCTTCATCAGCCAATAATGGTCCATCACAAATATCAAATTCGATAATTGATATCTGTTTAAATACTAAATTACCATTGTTATCTTAATAGCAAAATTAAAACAAAGGTACAAAGGTCAGTTTACTATAAACTATCATACTTTTTAAATCATACATTAAAAACATAACTTTTATACTTTATATATTCTACATTGACTATCATACATTATAAATGAATGATTTGATCAAGTACAAAGTGTCCTTGCAGTTTGTGTTAAGGTGATATGTAACTGTACTGTTAGGACAGAAAACCACCTGTTCACAACAATGACAGGGAGCCAACATGGGTGATAATAATTTTAATCCACAAGCTATCAACCAATGAAAATACTTGTACCTAACAAAGCCTTAATAATAATGGCTATGTCGCGTGCCAGATGTATTAATCAATAGCAAGGCAGATGTCTCCTTTATTCTCACTAGTAAACTTTTTCAATTAACCTCAACCAAAAGTTTTACCTCCAAAACTTTCTCACGTCTGCTTCATTAGGATCATTGTTAAAAGGAGATAAAAAATCTTTGAAATTGTATGTAAGTTAATTTTTTACCATTTTGGGGCATTTTAGAATAATTTATGAACTTCTTACTACAAAAATCAATATTTTCATAGCGGATTGGGTTGAACAACTATACATTTGTGTTTGTATAAAAGTATTCAATACAAAGAAAAAGTTTGTGATTTAGGCTTAAAGGTAATCTTTGGGCTTCTAAAACATTACTTAGGGGTAGAGTTGGGTCTATTGAAGTATATTAGGGCCCACTTTCAGAAATTACCAAGGTCATAAGAAAAGTTGGCATCAGAATTCAAAATGGCAGCCTGTCAGAGTATTGATTTTTAAGTTTCTCGATAACTTTGTGTTTTGCTACCTTTTCTCTCAAAAAGTGTTCTAGATAAAGATCTGAAGAGATTTTTGCTTTGTGTTGCTGTCTTTATGGTATGTAATATAGGATGAAGGGGTTATGGTATCTAATAGGATAGAATCTATCTAAATAGAATAGATCTGCGATTCTACTATTTCCGTAGTTGTAGAAGTCTATTATTAACTTGTTGACAGAGGAAGGGATGCCATGTTATTGATTCAAACTTCCATTATTTCTTTTTTCTTATTTTTCCATGTTGTAGTTTCACTTAGACAATGTGTAGGAAAGTGACATTTTAAAGTGAATATTATGTTGCAAATGCTTCTAAGATTCAGATGCAATGTTTTAAAAGTTCATGGAACTTAAAAAGGGGAGTTTGCAAGCTGCAATTGATAATTAGCCCAATTTAATCAAATAGCTCTAAATACAGGTAGTCCATAATTTGAAACATTTTCAATGTATAAAGTGTTGTACATTTAAAATTTATTTTGTGGTAATTTCTCATTTGGTTTTATATTTTCAATTTCATCGTTATTACTCTATAACAGATTTTTTGTGATCTTGGCCAGTGCTTCTATAAGAGAGTATCTTCTTTAAAGCCCATTACTGATAAATTATGGTCTTTTCATTGCCAAAGATTTCGTGGTAAAAAGTCACATCTATAAATCACCACAAAAAGGGTTTTCTGAAAAAGTATCCAAGGTCTAACATCTGTCACATTGGGATTAAATGATATATTGTCTGACAAGTCTAATGATACTGATGGATTGTTGTCATTTATAACCTATATTGGCCAAATCATATCAATTGAAAAATACATGTCCACTGTATCATAAGCTGTATCCAATGCTCAGTGTTCATTGCTCAATGTAACCAAAATATATATGAGTTTGTGGCAGAGCTGATAGTAGTAGAAAATAGTTCTAAGAAAAGACATTTATTGAATTTAGGAATTATTACGAATATATGTAATGAATAAGTCAAAAATAGATTACATATAATTTACGTAGTGCTGTCTGAATTTTCTCTAAAAAAAAAAGCTTTTCCTTTCAAAATATTGATTTTAAGCAGACATTTAATGTGATATACATTACTTCAACATTAACTTGACATTTTCATTTACATTTTATTTTTGAAAAAATTAATAGGCCTACTGTGAAATCATGGGCACCATATTTTGTGAATTAGTCTCAAAAGCATAAATTTGGGGACACATATTCCTTTTTTTTCCCAAAAAGTTCTTGGTTTATGTTATATTATTGTTTTCTTTTTATATGCTAATTCACTAATCTAATTTACATCACTTACATTAAACTGTAGAGCTTAAATTTCATCTAGACATAAATCAGGGATTAGCTGACACATGATATCCAACAACAGGATAATTAATAATTTGACAGTAATTGAAAATATTGGTGGGAATTTTTTTTTCTTGAATTTCTGTTTTTCTATAAATCGGTAAGAGTTAGATTCAAGAATCTGTTACCCTGGATTCCAATCCCAGTATGTCACTGTGGTCTTAAATCTTTTTTTTGTTTGTGTTACAGGAGCTAAGTAACGAAGATAATGTTTTAACATAACTACGTGATAACAATTGAAATATGGCTGCTGTAAAGAGAAAAGGTATGATCAAAAAAGTGTATACGACAATTGATGAAAATATTTAAATAATTTGTGGAAAAAATGTACATGTATTATGTTTGATGAATCTTAATTGATCAGCACTCTCAGTTCTTTATCTGCCCACATGAAATTGAAAAGTTTAACTTATTTTTTCCAGCTCCTGAAAGGAAAGAATCAGACAAGGTAAGAAAATTTAATCTATGATTCACTTTCAACTTCCTGATTAAGAATGCATAGGTTAACATGACCTAATAGTTCACAGGATGACATTTGATTTTCTTGTTGAACAATGAAAATTTAACAAGCAGAAGTGTTTGTAGCAGCTTATATCAGTTTACTTTGTGACCCAGGCCAGTGCTTTTATGAGATTGTGTTCACATCATCACTTAAATTCATTTCTTTCTTTGTACTAATTTTTTTTAATAAATAAAATCTGTTTAGGCTGAACCAGAAAATAAAAGATCAAAGAAAGTACAAGAAAGTCCAGAAGTAACATCAGGGTGAGTTGAATACTCTTGTAAATTTGGTAACTCATGTACAAGTATGTTGAATTGGATTCAAGAGAGTGAAAATAGAGACTCATTTGATTAAAAGCTGCTCGCTGTTTTGGTAATCTGATTATTATAATGAAAGCCTATTTGAATGTTTCTTTCACTTTCAGTTGTACATACCCAGGATGCAAAGGTGAAGGTCATATCACATCAAAGTTTACCAGACACAGAACGTGAGTCTTACATTACATAGTATATGATTTACAGAAGATATCGTTGACAAACAAGACTTTCCGCAAACGTGAAAAGCTACTTTCTAACATCAAAATTATCCATGGCAATCATTTTTTTTTCTTCAGAATTTCAACATGTCCATTAGCAGCAAAGAAAAGAAAGCAAGAAGAGGAACCAGACACTCCCTCTCCACCTAACAAAAAAACTACCAACAAGAAGACAAAGAAAGATGTCGAAACACTAAAAGATAAAGTTTCTCCCAAAGAGGGTCGTAAAATCAAGAAAGAAGAATCTCCTGAACTTAAATCTGAACCAACGTCCAAGAGAAAGAAACCAGATGCCAAAGCGAAGGAACCAGAAGTCAAACTTGAAATTGACATCAAATATGAAATTCAACCAATCACTGAGGATAATTTAGATGATGATGAGAAATGTTTTCGTGATGCTGAAAGAGGATTACGTAGTTTATCTGGAGATTTTAGTGAAGACTTGCCATTATCTAAAACAAAAACTTCCTACACTGCAGAAACTGAAGTGTTTGAGTGTACGTCTGCCAATGAAAAGACACCAGACGATAAATCACAGGAAGTCCAAAGTGATAAAACTCCCAAACATGGAATTGTGGAAAAAATTAAAGAAGAGCTATCTGATACTGAGGAAGTGGATGCTTCTGAAATTCAGGTTGTCCCAGTTGCTCCTATAGCTTCAATTGAAACACTTCCTGAGCCTGAAGAAACTCCAAAAGTTTTACAGACTGAAACAAAAGATTCCCCTGAAATTCAAAGTGCTCCTATTTTGTTAAAGGAAGTTCCAAAGGAACACAATGTTTGTGAGACAGAAGTCAAAAAGACTTCAGACATTTCAACTGAAAGTGAAGACATTTTTCAAAAAATCCAAGAACAGTGTGACATTATACAATCACAGGATGAAAAACACAAGAGTGAAAAGAATGAAGTTGTTTCCAAATCTTCAGACTTCAAATCAAGCAAACCCATAGAACTCAATCAAGACATGGTTACAATAGATAAAATTAAAAAGGAACCTAAGATTGAAGTCATTGATGCCGAAGACACCCCGAAAATTCTTGAAAAAGCAATCTCTATTAAAGATGAAGAAGAAAGTGATGAAGATATTGATGATGAGGATGAGAAGAAAGAATTAAGTGATGTTGATGATGAAGCTATGCCTGAAGGAACCAAAGTAGAAGGTGTTGATGCTGAGTTTACTGTTGTTGCTGAATGGAGTGGAAGTGCTAATCTTCAAAAGGCATTAGCCAACCCACCAACTACATCAAGTGGAGAAAATAGTAATGATAGTAATAGTGGTAAAGATATCCAATTTGAATGTAAGTTCTTCATTGATTATTTTTTAAGGCAAATTAAGAGCTTTTTTTTCTTATTTTCCTCCTTTTCTTGTCTTGTATGCTTACTACATTCCTGCTAATGGAATAATAGTTAATAAAGTTATTTTTGATTTTACAGATAGGAAATGTCCTACACCTGGATGTGATGGATCTGGTCATGCTACAGGTCTTTACTCTCATCATAGAAGGTAATTTTGATTAATTTGAATTTAGTAATTTTCAGAAATCATGCTTTCTTCTAAATATCTACTTCATAGACACCAAGGACTATCATTGTTGCATTTCTAGCTAGGTACTTATATTGATAGTACACATTATTTGTAGTACGGATAGTTTAGTCATGAGGGCATGCATATTGTACAAAATATTCCTATATTTGAGAACTCAGTAGTTTAGTCTGTAAATAATTTATACATGTTTTTTTTTTCCAACAGTATTTCTGGTTGCCCCAAACGAGAAGAATTACCTACAGAAGGTTAGTTCTATCAAATATTTACTCTTCATAACATGTTTTTTTTCTGATTCTTTATTTTAAGTTTATAATTAGAATTAAAGATTTTATCCTAGACAGTCTGTATTCAGTTGTCACTCATATCTAGCAATTCAATTTGAAATGTCTTAAAACTAATTCATCAATAGTCAGCAAGTCTTTATTAAAGTAAATTATTTAGGTGCCTCTGTTACTCATTAATTAAAATACAAAGGGGTTCTCCCTTTTGATGACTACCATAATCAATTTTATGAAACTATTTTTTTCACTTTATATCTTCAGGACATGATCTGCTGTCTGATCAATTTGTGAAGTAAGTATTCTTTAAATAGCCTAAGTATATAAAGAATAAATTAAATAAAAAAATTCTTAAAGATTTAAACATTTGTGTGAACTGCCATCTCTGGAAGCTTGTAGCTTTGTTAATTAAATCATTCTGTAAACCCAGAATTAAAAGTTTTAAGTCATTTTAGGGAAATTTAAAGCTTTGAAAGATAAAATATTATAAAACGTAGTTACAACAATAATACCTTGATATTAAAAGTGTATCATTATATGTTTAGATGTCCGACGCCTGGTTGTAATGGTAGAGGCCATGTAAACAGTAATAGAACATCACATAGAAGGTAGGAAACTTTTCTGTTCTTTTTTTAAATATTATTTGGTGCTTGGCCAGTTGTATTCATGCTTTCAGCCTTTCAGCAATATAAGATAACTTGGTATGAGAATGGGATACTGGTTCAGTTCTCTCCGTGTTTTTTGAAGGTCACATATACATGATTTCAGAGTGCGAATATGACATGTGTAAAAAAAAGTCCTTAAGAATATGCCATAAACTTTTCGGAATAAATTTTACTCTGGTGTACGCTAGAATGAGATGAAATTTAGCAAAAGCATTAATGTTTGTTTTTTTGTAATGGTGTAATAATTTGATTGTTCTTTGTTATATAGTATATCTGGATGTCCTATAGCAGCTATGGGTAAATTTATAACAACTCAAAACCAGAAGAAATCAGGTAAATATTTCTGTTCCTTGACAAACTCAATCCAGTATAGCTTACTAAAACCCTTTTCTTTCAGACGTGTCATTTGCTATAGAAATGGTAAAATTGTGTAGAATTGAAAATGTTGAATACATTAGATATTGCTTTACCAGCTGGTAGAACTGTAATATCTTCATATCTTTCAAAGCACAGACTTTCAGAATTCCTGATGCTATGCCTTTCTGCAATTTCCCAGTGAATCAGACATCAAATTTTTTTAGTCAGATAAATATCAGAAGTTGAATTAGTTTCAGATCAGGACATATTATTCAGTTTGAGTCAACTTGTTTTCACAACACCTCTCATGCCTTGTCTCAATTACCCAGAATACCACATAATTCATTAGCTTATATATAAATTTCAATATTGAATATATTAATATTGTCTACCTTACCCTCAATCTTTGAAAAAAATATGATTGACATTGGTTGTAAGCATTGTTAAATGATGAAAAGTGGACGTTATATTAAAACTATGCATATAATGTGATAACTCCTTAGAAAATCCAGAATGTTTTTGTGATAACATTTATATTATGTTGACAAATGAACTTGTTTTGTTGTTTTTTTTTCTTTATTCTGAAAGTTAAAGTTTTAGAAATTTGAGACTACAACAAAAGAAATATCATACTTTAATGGTGTATTGTGTTGATCATCACATTATAATTTATGTCATTATCATTCTCTGGAAAAAGTCAGATCATATGTACAATTTATGAACAACTGAGTATTCTCAAATGAATTGTTTGACTTTCAAACATTTTGAAGTTTTATCTCAAGTTTTATCATCACCAAGACTTTTCTTTTGCTATATTGCTATTCCATGTACATAGAAACTGACTTTTTCGAATGCCTCACCATTGGTTGTAGTCAATTTGTTTGTATCAGTATTTTATTAAGTGTAATATTTTCTTTTCTTTATTTTTCGGTGTCAGGTCTGCACCTAGTGGTCATTCCAAAGAGCGATAATCCAAACACCGCCGTATTGGCAGCATGTAATGAAGCTCAGTTAATCAAGATGGCAGCCAAGGAATGTACCACTGGTGCGTATCCTTTTTGCTTTTTTTTCGTTCACAGTTTTGATATGCTGGATGCTCTACCTGATTTTATTGTAAAAACCATGTCAGTTCTTGTCAAACGTGATTAAAAAAGCCAGAAATGAGAAAGTGTGACAAGTGATAAAAAATGAACCTAATGCCTGTCAAATTTTTATATCACCCAGCATATCAAATAACTGTGATCATTTGGTTTCTTTATTTTTGTGTTGGTTGACCACAGACATCCCTTTTCAGGTTCACAAGGTAATCCCATCCCAACTTGTTTTTTGTTTTTTCTGTGACTGTTGTAATGGTGTTTCACTGTTTCATTTGGCTTTTAAAGATATTAAATATTATTGAATAATCCTTTTGAAATTAAATGATAATCATTTTAATTTGAATTTAGAATAGGTTTTGGTCCAAAAGTAACCAATCAGACGTTTGTATTTCAGGAACTGACAGAATTCTACGACCAATGATTCTAACTAAACAACTGGAGTTACAAAGTATCAATTCACCATCAGTTGTCTCACAGTCCACACCCAGAAATAATCTTGCCAAAGAACTAGAGAAATATAACAGACCAGCAGAAGTCAGTGTACCTACACCAGCTCCAAAACTCATCAAACCAAAACGTGATATCAGTGGTCCAGACCGGCCAAACATACTTAGCAAACGACCACATTTTAGACCACAACCTAAATCACCCAACACATCAGTCATCCTCAACGTACAGAAGACACCTACTATCTCACAACAGTTAGCATTGAATATTGGGAAGCAGACGACAAGTATGAACCTGTCAGATGTGAACAGAATTCCACAAGCATCAACTCTTACAGAAACACAACCCACTTGTGCCAGTGCCATTCTTTCCAGTTTGCCTACTCCTTTGAATATTCCACAACCTGCAGTAACAAAAGTGACATTATCTGCAAACAAAGCAAACATTTTAAATCCTGTGAGACCCAAGTTTGAACCCCCAAATACAGACAATGGGTAGGTGTGACAAATTGTCATTTTTATTAATTTTCTAGCCAGCACTCCCACAATGTGTTTGGATCCAAGTGTGAAATGTGAAATGAATGGTGCTTAGCCTACACAGGCCAAATCTTAGGTGTAAATCTTAAAATTTTAAGAAAAAAATACCATTCTAGAATTGTGTCTGGTACACCATGATGGCTGGTTCAATTCGGCACCCAATTTCGAAATATATTAGCTAAGAGCCTCTGAAAAGTGAGCTAATTTTGGTTTTAGGCTAATCAATGATTTTAATCACTTGACAAATGCTTTTGAATTAGGGTATATTCATACCAGCTATTGCAGTATTCAAACAATTTCAATATTTTGATAATCCTCTAATAAGATACATTGTTATCCAGAAGTCATGTGGAAAAATATAAATTATGATATTCACCTAAATTTAATATGACCTACATAATGATATTACTCTTTCATTTTTGTTCTGACAGTTTAAGTTTTTCTGCATACAAAAGTTATATATTGTCTTTGCTTTGTTGGCATTGTTGAAATTGTATATATTTTGTTAAAACTTAAGATTTTATACTTAAAAAGAGGTTGAAATATACTTTTATTTTGGTTACATTAAATTTGTTGTCCCCTTAATGAAATAAGCTAAGAAATTTAATTGTACATTTTATTTCAACTTTATATGATGAATTATTATAAGGTCAAGATTTTAAATATCATCAAACATAATTAGTTTAGTCCATATGCGCATAAATTTAAATTCTGAAATTTTACCCAAAACCATAAACATACATTGTAGGCATAAGGTGATCTTGTCCACACTGACATACCATGTAGCAACTAGATAAATTTATAACATTAACTAGTCTGAAACTTGCTGAATCTCATCCGACTATTTTGACAGAAGAATTCAGAATGAGATTATCAAAATGATAAAGTTTTGAAGGAAGGAAAGGTGTAAGTCATCAAATTTCAGACTGTACTGTTACTGGTTGAAGTTTGAAGATTCTCTTAAGATATTTGTTAGTGAGTTACTATTGTCATGTTTATTATATGTGTACAATAAAGCTATTCAAATCCAATTTTGGTGTTTTCTCTTAAGAATGTGTTGTTTATGAATGCGAAGCGAATGTGAATGCTCCCCATTTTCATCCATATTTTTCATCTTCTTGCATGTAAGGTACTTTTCATTGTCACAATCATTTTTTGTGAATTGCATATTTGAATATTTTTTGTTGCTTGGTTTTCATCCATTAAAATTTTCATGGCTCATTATTTAAGAAATCATTATCATTAATTTTGATCATCATCATGAATGTGTGTACATGTACTAACAATTTCATTACTTTCATCCCTTTAGCATTTCTACAATACCCCTGCCTGCTTCACCCACCTCACTTAAGACACCCCTCACCCCTTCTCGCCAAAAGGAGATAAAGGAATTAGTGCAATGTCCAACTGTTGGGTGCGATGGATCTGGTCATGTAACAGGAAATTACTCTTCTCATCGCAGCTTATCTGGATGCCCTTTAGCTGACAGGGCAATGGTACAAGCAAATCAAATTGAGCAGAAGTAAGTTAAAAATAAGTTGTCTGCTTTCAGTGTTGTGTGTCTGCTTCCTTTGGTATCTCCTTTGTTGCCATGGTGATCAGTTTATTGATCCAACTCCATGATGTAATCATATCTTTCATTCAGTGGTAACTATTCCTATCCATTATCTGTATTTTGTTTTTATCCTATTTTAATGTTATTTTATTTTTATATTACCTTTTTATTTGTTTTGTTTATGATTTTCATGTTTCCCTTCCATTTTTGTTTATTTGACTACAGTTTGCTTTAACACTGCATGCAATGTATTTTGTGATTTTGATGATGTTGCATTATTTATGTTGTTATTGTTCAGTTAATAGCTCTTGTTTCAGTGAAATTTGTCAAAGTCAATGGATGTCCATTTTTTTTATCTTGGTAGTCTGTCTACTGTCTTACTTTTTAGCAAATTGTACAAAGACAAAGTTCATACTGAAACAGAGGCTTTTCATTTTTTCAAATGCATGTTTATATTTCAAGAATTGAATTTAATTAGTTAAATAGTATTTAGTTTAAACTTTTAAACTATTCTATCATAGGATAGATTTGTTCACAGATGTCTTCATTAATGGAATCTTCAACATTTTCAAATAAATGAATTACAAAGTGATTGGATTTCAATATTTTAAAGCATATATATGAATTATTAGTTACAATTTGTATTGACCAATAATGGCTATACTTAGTATGAATATCTGAATATTGGTCTAGATACTGAATGCTTAAGTTCATTGTGCATTTTGCTATAACATAATTTGAAATAATTTGAAGATGTCCGACTATTGGCTGTGATGGAAGTGGTCACATAACTGGAAATTACTCATCACATCGTAGTCTGTCTGGATGTCCACGTGCAGCTAAAATTAAAAGACCAAGCACTAAGGAAGGGTATGAGAAAAAGGAATTTGATGAATTTGGGTAAGTCACACATTATTTCATTTATTTTTCTCAGAGATTATATCTATTTCCCTTTTACTCCTTTTACTCTTGGTTAGGGAAAGTGTGGTATCTGCCTTAATGGCAACAGGTTTTCTTTTTTTATGATTTGCATTATTTAAATTGAATGAATGATTGTACTGAGTCTGGGAATTTGCTTTGGATGTTCCTTTAGCTAGGGTGTTTATCATATCTCAAACTTCCTTTCTAAATCAACATGGGAGCTTTGTGTGACACGTCCGTTTCTGTTTTCTTTTCTAAAATCTTAATCATACCTTCCTACTGATTATTTGTAGTTGTCCTGTGCCAGGGTGTGATGGAATCGGACATATAACTGGCAAATATTTATCACATAGAAGGTATACCAATATGATTTGGAACACACATATATATCTATGTAGTAA
Source organism: Lottia gigantea (assembly GCF_000327385.1). Lineage (NCBI taxonomy): Eukaryota > Metazoa > Mollusca > Gastropoda > Lottiidae > Lottia > Lottia gigantea. The sequence goes on from NW_008709146.1 coordinate 184,268, forward strand.
TTATAATGTATTGATGTATCACAGTTATATTATTTTGCAGTGAAAATATGATTTGTGTTGTATGTTTTGTTTTTTACATGGAACTTAAATTCCAGAAGATGAAGAACATTCACATTTTTGACTGTACTTCAGCAACCAATTTGGCTATTTGAGTGAAAATGATTTTTCTTGAATCCTTTAAATGATTTATGTATTATTGTCACTGTTGTGAAATTTTATGTGTTGTACAAGAATGAAATAATCTAACATGTTATAGTTGATACATCTTTAAAATACATTTTGTTGAGTATAGCTGTACACGGATTTTGATGTATTTCGTTTTCATTAATTTTTGTCTTAAGACTGCACCTTAGTCTTTTTCTTACATTATTTTGTATATAAAGTTTGAAATTGTAACACTATGACATCACAAAATTTTAATTAACAGTTGATGAAAAAATTAAGCCTCAGCAGTTGTCATGAATTCCATGTTATGTTTCTTGTTAAAAAGAAAGTGGTGGTCACTTGTAAAAGAAAATTTAAAAATACCCTAGATTTAAAATTGTATTTGCAGTGCCTCTGGCTGTCCTCTAGCCAACAGACAGAAATTACAAAGATATATAGGTAGTACTGGTATTGAAAATCAGGATCCTGCTCTTATTAAAGCCATGAAACTTGATGGATTTGCGTAAGTATATGTTGATGAGTTTCTGTAATTACCTGTAGCCTATCGATTTGCTTCTTAATTTGGACCAGACACCTTACAATGTCTCTTCATGACTTGAGGATACAAGCCAACTAGACATAATTATGTGAAGCAAAATATCCTTATAAAGATGTATCATGCTTTCTTGGGCTATATACCGATTAGCTAATCCAATTAAATTACATTTTCCTATGTTAGACTGCAAGCAAATACACATTATTAGTTAAAACATTTTCAGGAGATTTTCCCTGTATTTTCAGCTGCCCTACTCCAGGTTGTGATGGTGCAGGTCATATCAATGGTAGTTTTTTAACCCATAGAAGTTTATCAGGGTGTCCTAAAGCTACATTTGCCATGAAGAAAGCTAAGATAACTCCTAATGAACTTGCTGCTCTTCAGTTGAAAGTAGAAAATGGGGAAGGTCAGTAAATAGTTTTATAAAGTACCGGTATACTGACAAATACCAAATAAAAACATGAATTTTTTTACTTGAACTGTTAGCATGAATCCATCTTTGCTTGCATTTGAAATTTATAGTTCAAAATGCTTGACATAGTTGTGTTTTTTTTTATTTTAGATCTAGAATCGGAATTTGTTAAGTTGGAGGAAGATATACAAGTGATAAAGAAGGCCAATATAGTTCGTGAGCAAGAAACAATTAAATTACGAGCAGATGTATCCTGTTTAGAAACGCGTATTCAACTTTGTCAACAAGAGAATGTGTCCTTGTTGACGCAGAAACAAGGTCTCAATCACACTTTAAATACTCTCAAAACCAAAATTTTTACTTGTCTTCAAAAAGTTAATCTTCCTCAATTGGACGTCCCTTTTGATTTTGAGAACTTAGAAGCTTATGTCTGTAAGATTCAGAATTTGTGTACTAGGAATGCTGATAATGAAGATAATGCCTTATTTAATGTGCTAAAGAATGCTTTAAGTGAAATTGAAGTTGCCTAAATAGAGGTGTACACTCCTACCATACATTGAAGTTTTTTTTTTTTTGTGACAGTTAAACTAGTCAATGTACCAAGTAACATTCAGAAATTTGACCAATCGTGCAATTACTGACAATAGCTTCCATTTTTTCCATCCAATCTCTCGATTTAGTGACAACATTTAAGACAGCTACATTTAACTTTGCTTCTGTCAATATGACATGTGATTAGGGTAAATTCACTTTAGTTTCATTTCATTTGAGTACATGTAGTTAGACAAAATAACATCATAAAAGAGAAGCATTTCTTGAAGAAATGAGATTGCTAAAAATTGGCAGGATTTCCCAAGGAAAATTTTGAGGGTTTGAATGTGACCACAAACATAGGTTTGTTAAATATAATAAATTTTGTTTGTGGCAACTTGAATTGTAATTTATTTGTTTTATTTCCATTTTTACACCTGTTATTATACAATTGTTGTCTCGTTTGTTTATATCTCTCATTGTTGATAATATATTGTACATACATATCATTAGCATAATTTATTCTAATTTATTTATATTGTGTCATAATCTCTTATTTTTTATTTAATTTATATTTAATTTTCCCATTGTTCTTCATATTTGAATCTTGTACACAAAAAAAAATCATTATTAAAGACAAGATCTTCTTTAACATTGCATTCCAAATATTGGTAACTGGCTTTACATTTCCAAATCAACTATACAATCAAGCATTTACTAAATGAATTATAGAATTCATAACATTTCACATTATACTGTTGTTTTAAACTGTATGACAAAAAGCCTGTGTATGTTGCATAATGACATTTCCAATATTATTTTAGTTAACTGAAGATTTTGAATCATAATAAAAAGTTATAAACTGATCATTGACAACTTAATTTATTTTTAAATGTGTTGTTGATTCCTGTAAAAAGATGTGTCATTCCTTGTCTTATCATTGTTTATTATTGTTATATTTATATTGTTTACACTGCAAATAAAATATTTATGCTTTTAATTTGTTTAGTGTTTATTCAACGTTATTTCAACACCAGCATTTGAAAAATCAAAACCAAAGAGAGTCCACAAAGTCCAAAATTTGTCATGACAATATCTACTTATACTGACAGGATTTAGCAACATACATGTGGGACAGGGATTTTTTTAATTATTCATATTGACCAGTCATCTGATTGGTCAATCACTAATTTGATTTTAACTTAACTTTTGTTATCCAATCATATTACTGTATTTGTTAAAATCTGAATTTTATTTATATTAAGTTTTGGAGAGTAAGGCCCCTGGTCATTAATGCACATTACATTATTGTTTATTTACCATAACCAGCATTAGTCACATCAAACATCTCATAAAGTGCCCGTCTAATATTGTATATGATAAAGATCTATAAACTCTGTACAAAGATTTAAACTTTAATAGGTGGTTACAAAATGCAATTCTTAATGGCACATTCAAATATACAAATTGTACATAAATTATAAGTTGCAGAAACAAATTTCTGGGTTTCTCTTATTTGACTGAATAGAGCAATATTTGAATAAAGCTTCACTATCTACTAAAATAGTATCATGAAAGATTAACCTACTGATTTTAAATTGTTTACACTCACAAACAAAATGGAAGAAAACATCTTGACCAAGCATGTAATCAACAATTCTCATGATTAATTTCACAAATCAAATTGTTAGATAGTCTGACTACAATCAGATTAAACAAATTGCAGTGTATACATTTACAATGTACAAAAGTAAATTTTCTGACAAGAGCCTCCTGATTTTTTCCGTCATCTATTTTGAAAGACTCAGGCTACAAAATAATAGTATTCATTTACAATTACAGCAATCTAATGAGTTTGAAATTACTATTTAGATTTTAACCTGGCAATTCACAAAAAAATAAATAGTTAACTGATATTTACATCTCATTGTGATATACCATCCATTCATATTACTATACTGAACTTATTTAGCCAGGTAATAACATTATATCATGTAAACCTGTAATAAAGCACTAATATACATGCTTTATACTGTTTTGGATGTTATTTGTTCATGTAAAAAACTAATTTACAATTTTTCCTGTATCTAATTTGTACATATTTGCAATTTACTTTACCTTAAAACTCTGGCAATTGTTATTAGAAATTATTGATCTGGTATTAGATCATTTACTTTATTTCAGTCTTTTACATACTCAAAAAAGAATTATTCCCAAAAAATGAGTTGCACAATGAAAAAAAAAAAAGACCTATTATAGTGGTGTGTACATAGTTGTTTAAATCCGATTCAGATTAAACAGATAAAGCCTTCTAAATATTGCTGTAATCATCTGAAAGGATAACTGAAATGGAGCTCTATTGTAAGAGTATTAAAATCCGACATCTAACCTGATAACAATTGGAGGAAAGTATCTACGATCATATAAATGCTTATTTCTCAAAAATAAAAAAAAACTCTGTTTCTAATGCCCAGGTAAGCATAATCCCTTGCTAATGTTTGTTTTTTATAAATCAATTTTTTTTTTGGAAATTTAAGTTTTGGCTCTTAAATATCCGAATTCTTGTTCTAAAATATCTATTAAAGAAAATAAATAAATACCGTAAACATTTATAGCACTAGTTATAAGATCACAGGATTCAAATAATAAAGCAAAAATTCTCATCTTTTTATAAGTTTTTTTTTCTTTTCTTTCCTTTTTTTTTTTGCATCTCTGAAGTCTTAATTCAATCAAGTAACTAAAACACTGTCCATTATATACAAATATCACAATATAAGTTTGAGATTTAACTAGCACACACAATGGAAAAATTCTAACCATCCTCATAAGCAATGCTTAACAATCTCAAATGTGTCAAGTCTATAAAGCTCATATATTTTGCTGAATAAATCTTAACATCTTGAGTTGTGACTTCTCTGTTTACTGTCTGTAATATACCAAGTACGATTTCAAAGTTGAAGGAATAGGAAGTTCATTAACTCTTTCTTTCATGAAGGTACAAATAGTTTCTTTTGGAATGGGAACTTCATCTTCAGTACAGTCCATCCCATCATCCCCTAAACTACTTCCTGGAGACGGCTTCTCACTGCCATGACAGGATTCAATTTCTGAAGGATCCTCACCCAGAGAACCAATTCCTGATGTCTCAGATGTGTCGGCACTGGTATTTGAAGAATAGCGAATCTTTCTGGGAGGACTCAAGCTGCGCATTTTGGAATCAAGGTCTCTATTTATAGTATGCACAAAGTTCACATTATCATCATCAGAATTATCTGATATAGACATTCTATTTCCATTTCTTATCAGTCTATTTTTCAAATGGTTTCCATTTTGCGTAATTTTTGCATTCTGGTTATTGCTTGCTTTTGAACTAGAAGGCTGTTCAAATGATGATTCTTTATCAGAATCAAATATTTCATGACTGTCTGATTTGTCAATTTGAACAGACGGATAACATGGTGTTTTATTTGATATTTCTTTCTCAGCTTTATCACAGTCATCAGTCTCTTCATCATGTTCTGAACTTTCAACATTTTCAGTCAATTTATCTTTTTGACTTTCAAATGGTCCGTCTGTGGAATGCTCACTTTCAGTACCGTCTATCTCATTATGACCAGTTTCAATATCTGAGACATCATCATCAACATCATCCTCCTCCTCCTCCTCCTCAGAATGAGTGGAATGATAGTCATCATCCTGTTCTTCCAGAATTCGTTGTCGTCGGAAATTTCTTAAATGACTAGTAAGACTGTCATCGTCACTATCATCACTGTCAAACTGACGTAATATCATCATCCCCATACTCATGGGAACAATATTTATAGGACGTCTGCTCCTCAAGGATGTTGGCTTCTTTTTCTTTGGTTTACTCACTTTATGTAGTTCCGGGTGTTCTTTGTGTATATTGGTACGAATTGTTTTTCTGATGCTATAACGACAGGCTGCTTTCAGTGGCAGAAAGTGGAAATCAGCTGAAAGTATAAAACAGAGTAAGTGATTATAAACCCATAAAATGCCTATCGTTATGAAGCATGAGAGAAAAATTAAAGTTTCAAGAGAGAAAAATCATATAATTACATAGCAACCATGACATTAAGTTTTGAAGCTTAACATAACATCAACTACATGTACTCCATAGAGTTATAACTCTATGTAACTCCTAAAATTACTCTTGCATTCCTTAAACAAAGCATAATTTAGCAGAATTCACCAGTCATAGCATCATATTACAAAAAAAATCCATATCTTACGTGCAATAACTATATCTGACTTATTATCATCACCAGGAACAACTAATGAGGCAAAAGAGACTGGAAGAACATTCTTCACTTCCCAACTTGTTTCTCCAGTTCTCTTTATCTGTTGTAACTGTATTTGTAAAATGTATAAGATAAAGAAATTACGAAAAAGTAACCACTTGATAAACAACTTATCTTCCTTACAAAATGTAGTAGAAAAGGATGGTTAAAGAGAAATGATGGTTTTAGTGAATCACACAAAATTTACTTCTTTTCTAATTTTTCTGATATAAGTTGTGATTTAATGAATTTTCAAATTCTGAAACCCTGTTCCAAGATAGCACATGTACTGTTTTACAAAAAGGATCTAAAGTTGCATTATTTACCTGGTCATTTAAAGGCATGACAAGAATACCATTAATGTTAATCAAATTCTTCATGTAATTTTCATGTTCTACCGGGCATGCAGCTCCGCAGTAAACTCTATCATATAACTGTCCTGGTACCAACTGTAAACAATTACCAACAACAAACTGTGGTTCACACAAATCAAAATCATCAAAGCTAGCACTGTTTATTTTAAAACTTTCTAATCTTTGTCTTGCATAATCCACTACATCTTCATGTATTTCTACCCCATGGTTTACACCATACGGACCTAGAAAGGTAAGAGAAGGTATTCGTTCATGTTGCTCAAAAACACAAGACTGTTAATAATAATTAGCGACATTTAGCTTTTTTGTTCACAGCAATTCAAAATGATGACAATGTAAAACTTAGGAGAAACTGTTAAGATTATGTCTTTTTCGCCAATCATATATTATCATTAAAAATGCACATAAAGTCACTAAATAATCATAATCTGGCAGACACTCATCTACCAAGCAACCATAAACTTGCTTATAATTTAAACTAAACCTCTCAAAATAACCATTTTAAACACCATATTGTGACAAGAGATTGAGAAAAGTGTTATTCCATTCAGGCTAATTCCAAACTTGGCAATGACTTTATAGAATTTTAAAAACTAAGGCCAGTTACCTAAAATCAGACCAACCATAGTACTGAGGTAACCAGTTCCACTACCAAGATTCAGGAATGATAATCCAGGTTCCAATAACAGAGATTCCATAACTTCAGAATAAATGCAAGGCGCTGACATGTGAAGGTGTCCATGTTTCCAAGCTAAGTCTTTATAAGCACTCTCTCTCTGTGTTGGTAAGTAATAATCAGCTCTGTCCACAGCACGAAACACTCTCTGTACCTCTGGACTTTTGATATAGTTTGCTTCTACTAGATTGTCAATCAGATCACTATTATCTGTACCAGTACTCACAGCTCCTCCCATTTTCAATAATTATTCACAAATACCTACAAAATATTTTATCATTTCCTGTTTTAGTGAACGTATTAAACTTATCTACACAGATGTATTCTCATTTTCAATCAGAATTCTACTACCATAATATTTTCATAAGTGCGCCCTGAGATCAGCTTTTAAAAATATTTTCATCCAAATAGTAAGAAAATAATTCTATAATATTGTGCCTTAATATAAGAATAAGCTGGTTTTTCTCTGACTGAAATTGTTTGGTTGAATTGAAAAAATCAAAGGGTCAAAAGTGTATGCATGAAGTACTACCAGAAGATCAAATACAAATCTTTTCAAAACTGAATAATTCAACAAAACAAATTCTAAGTAGGACTATTTAGTAGGCTCAAGATAATAGTTTTATATACAAGAGTTCTGAATCTCAAAATTATTTCTAAATGAATATCAGTAGAAATATTCTAATGGATATAATCTAATAAACTTTATATCAAGAAATTTTGCATCTCAATTTGCAAGTCAAAATGGCAATTTTTGCTATGATATACGAATCAAAATGTAAATGGATTAACCTAAAATGAACCAATTGCTTATAAACTTTGCAATCCAAATTGATCCCTACTGCTAATGAGTCATTATAATTTTTAATTAATACAACACCACTAACTATTCTGTGATCTATTATAACTGTGAAGGACAAATGATTTCATAGCCCTATTGCAAATCTTGAATAAATGACATTATATTTAATGCTATATATAAATGCACACTGTGTTATGGTGATTTTAATTAATGAAAACATCAATAACTGTTCTGTGATCTGTTATTACTACTCATCCGACATTAATAGTCATAGCCCTATTGCAAATCCTAAATAGATGACACCATATTTTATGCTAGACTCTACATATAATGCAATGTGTTGTATATCATTAGAGGATATGTCCTATGTGTCCTATGCAAACAAGTTTTATAAATAGAGTAAAATGGCTGCACTGATATCTACAAAAATAGACAATTTTTCCTATGTTGAGTGAGCTGAATTCATCATTTCATACTTTCGAATTTTGTTACTAACATAATCATTTGATTCTGCAATATCTAAATCTATACCCACACTTGTCTAAAGTTGAGACGCAGAAAGCTTAGAAGGCTTTCGAGCTAGGTAACATTTTATCTGTCTGGCTAGCTCAGCTGTAGAATCAAAACAACAACAAACCATCAGTGACGTCATACATAAACATGTCAAAAAATGGGAACTCACCAGTGCAAAATCTTTTTGAAATGACAATTATGTTTTCAAAAACTAAAAAATTTATCATTGCAAAGTCTATGGAGCTATTTTTTGAAAAAAAAATTTTTTTAAAATGAAAACGATAAACATAATATAACTTGAACTTTGCCCTCAGAGGGAGGTTTTTGGAAGCATGTAACAGCAGCCTACGTTTATTGGCTGTTGAAATTAACACCCCTGAAACGTGATCCTGTTAAATGGCGATTACGAGTTGTTGATTCCATTTGGTAAGTAATTTAGTTTTTCTCAAAATTTGGACAATAATTTATTGATTGACATATTTAAACTGATAAATTCAATAAAGTTCTACACTTTACACATATTTTTCCATGTGAAACGACTTTCCTTAATATCGAAAATCGCGTTTATTAAATCATAAGCGGGAAGTTTTGTTGCATGGTTGCGCATATTATTGCATTTCGACTCGTCAATGGGGGGTATTGTAAATCGAGTAATAAACCACTTAATTAGATTAAACTATGAAATGTTTAATGGCGTTTAGTAGAGGAATAATTAAACTAATTGTCTCAATAATTTGATGAAATTGTTTATCATTAGATTTTAAGAAATATTTGATTAAAATTGTTTCTTGTCGACGAATGAATTCGTTTCCAAAACGAGGCAACACCCGCACGCAACCTTGATAAGATGGTTGAGCAATTTCAATAAAACAAGCCTTTAAAACTTATTTTTCGTTTTGAAATTTTATTAAATACTTAATGGAATATTGTTACTAACTGTTGCAATAACAGGCATGTTTTTTAATGTTATTTTAATTTACTTTCAGTTCTTCAAATTAAAAATATTTCCACATTGACCATCCGCCATTGTCGGCTGCTGTGTCACATGCGCAGCTGATATGACGGGCTTTCATTGGATCATGTGATTTCTTGTATGAAATTATTGAAAGGGGTTTCATTTCCCAAGATTATAGAAATACTAAAAATAAAATATATTAGACTATTCTTTGCTAACAAAAAATAAAAATAGAGAAGTAATTTTTAAATGAAAACGTATAGTACCGGTATGGAAAATTAAGACTGCCTTGTTACAGGCTTTATATTAGGCCAATCATTTTAAAACTAAGTATTTATTAAAGAAAATAATTATGTAATATTTCATGCCTATATGACTACATGACAAATGTCTTGTACAAAATGGTTGACATTTTATAAATCTTCTACTCATATCAAAAGAAATAAAGGAAAATTAATGAAAGGTGTGAAGCATTTTTCTATTAACATATTTAAGTTATCATAATATGAAGAAGATTTGAGTGTACTGTACTGAGTAAATTATACATTTAGATCTTTTGCCACATTGCCATAGGATTTTAATGGTATAAAAAGCCATAATATTATGAAGATTAGACAAAAGCTTTCACAATGTAAAAATAATTAATTAGTTTCATAATAGACCGGACTGGGTTAATTTCATAAAGGCAATAACTGTAGCCTAAAACAATTCTTATTCTATGAAGACTGACTTTACAATACCATGTTCACAATAAAAGTATTGTAGATATTTTTTGCCGTGGATCATGATTTTGCAATTCTGAATGCTTTGATTTTTTGTGTTAAATTAGGTAAGGTAAAAAATTGATGCCAGACTATTTTGACATAGAAATCTTTCATTTTTAAAATTGTGATCGAAGGGAGACAACCTGTCCACTTCAAGTTCAAGCTCCATATTGAGTTTCCAGACCCCAAATAATTTCTTATTTTTACTTAAATCACAAAACTGACACGTTAAATTAATTTTTTTTTATTTGAAAAATTGATGCTTATTTCTACTATTTCATATCATTTTATTTGGTCATTGTTCCAATTTGTCTTAATGATAAGAAATGATATTTTACAAATCCATTTGGAATATAAATATTTCAAATAAGCACCAAAAATATAGAAATTTAGTAACATCAAGTGTCGCAGAAGAGTGATCATATCTTACTTATTGAAGAATGTCTTTGAGGACTATCTTTACCTGAAGTAGTATAATCAGCTTGTATAATATAATGGCTTTCTATAAAGCATCAGGTGGAGGGGCCAATTGGAAGTCACAGAATTGCCAAGGGGCACCAATAGCATCAAGAATTTAAGAACTCTATGTTATGAAACTTGAAACTGATGAAGCCCTAGGCCAGTCAAAACTTCTGGTCATGGCTCCCCTGCTGTAGTAATGCTAGTGTAGTATTATACATTTTACATGAATACATAACAAACAACATAAACTATGTGAACTCTATGGTAAAAAGTTTACAGCATAGCATTTTATTGTGAATGAAAGTTCTAGCCTATTAGAAAAATATTGAAACAGGGTTTCACCATGAACCAGAAGTTAAAGTATACATGACCCTCAATCTTCTGTTTTTCTATTTTTAGATCAAAATGAATCCATCAAATGAAAATCCACAACAGCATCAACAGCAACAACAGCAACAACAGCCACAACAGCCACAACAGCCACAACAAGCACCACCACAACCATCTCCATTGAAAACTATAAAAATTGATAATTTATCAACAACTTTTCCGACTTCAACAGTTTTAACAACAACTACCAGTCTAGCTAATATAGTCTCACTTTCAAATACATCTTTTCAGCCAGGTTCGATTAGTTTGACCATTAAAAATGGTATTGGTAATTTTATTTCTTTTTCTTTTAACATTAATTTTATTTCATTTTGGGCAACCTTTTTGGGATTTTTGATTTTTTCCATAACTCACTCTGTTATGTTTTTTTCAATATACTTCTTAATGAATGAATGATTTTATTAACTTAAGTTGAAAAGGTCATTGTATGTGTATCAGGGATTTCATATCGTTGGTGTGCACCATTCCATCTGCCGTCTGTGTTTCTTTAATTAGGGAAAAAAATATTGTCTGAATTATTGGCTTAGATTGACCATTTTTCTTTAACTACAAAAACTAAAGTTGTCAAAAGGGAAGTCAGAATGGTGCAAATATAGATTTGTGTCCCCATACAAAACCAGAAAACCACTTTTGAACGCTTTTGACTTAAATGAATTAACCAAGATGATATAGATGTTTAACATGGCTATGTAGTAACCTGTATAAATTGTCATATGATATGATAATATATAGAATAATATATCTTTCTTTTCTCATAGCTTTTTATCCTAAACAAACTAATGAATGAATGTTTTTCTAGTTACAAATTCTACTTACTTGTATCGAAGAAGGAAATATTCCCAAAAATTTCCTGTTTCTACTTTGGTCCATGGATGTGAATGAATCATTTTGATTTTTAGGAAATTTAACCTTAACTAGACTATTTTAAAATGTCTGTTGAAATTGTTCAGAAGTATTATTTGAAATGATCTGGCAGTTTTCATATTTTTGGACAAAAACTTATAATTATTTTTGTGTTTCTATAGGAAGAATCAATACTATAGACCAGAATATTTCACCACCAGTTAAAAATGTAGCTTATTTTAAAGGTAAGAATATCTTTAGAAACTAAATAATTTATATTAAAGAGATATAGCCATCCAATAGTTTTCTTTCCCAGCTGATAGAGCACAATTTCAGTTGTTCCGAGTTCTATTGGCCGGGAAAGCAAAAATTTGACGACAAATTCATTAAAGGGTTTTGAAACATCTTTGAATTTTTAACTTCAAAAATATTTTGACCAACAAATTTGTTGCCAACCTGATGAAAGGCAATGCAGACAATTATACTCTTGCCTTGTATTATGTAAAAATAGGAATGTCTTTTGGTAATTTCATATATTTTCAGCGCCAATTGGAAATGCTTCCTTGTGTATGGTAAATACTTCTCAACCTTCCAATGTTCAGCCAATACTTGGTGGAGATCAACTCAAGATACCAACAGTTTCATCATCCATCAGTGGTACACCACAAAATACACCTATCAGAGCAAATAGTACTGGTTTGATATCAGTCTCTGGACATGGTCAAATTCCTATTCAAGCTCTTTCAAACTCTTTGGTAACTCTTCCACTATCATCTGCAGTTTCTGGTGGAACTCAACTTAGACCTAAACAGATGATTGCTCCTCATGGCAAATATATGGTTCAGAATAGAATGAAACACACCAGCAGTGGAAACCCACCAGGAACAACTAGCATGGTTGTTCCTCTTCGTCAACCATCTTACAATCCTAGGCAACAGGCAATGTTGATACAACAAAACAAACAATCTGGAATAATAATGCAACCTGCTCACACGCTTCATGTCATTTCTCCATCTCAGATCACTCAAAATCAGCTCTCACCCAGTGTTCTAGGAACAGTACAGAGGTCTATCAATCCAAATATGTTGGGAACAATTCAAAGACCAGTTCAATTGGTAACATCACAGAGTCAAGTACGCTCAACAGCATTCCATAACACAGCTCCACATCTTCATGCTCAAAGAACAAGTGTTCCTCAACAGATCTCTCAAATAATTCCTTTAAGAAATAATTCAGGCATCTCTCATGCAGTCACACTGTCGGTACCTGTAATGTCCAATTCAACACTTCAGTCCCTAACAACACCAATCTTGGTAGCTGCTATTCCTCAGACTACAATGACATCCCAAGCAACTACCCCACATACTTCCACAACAGTTCAACCACCAATAGTTAGTACTCCAGCTATTACATCCATTGTACCACAAGTTGAAGACAATCCTCCAGAAGAAGTCAAAGTGGAATCAATGACCATACCAGAGCCTACTGGTCAGGACATTGAGGTGCCTTCAGTACCCACAACCACATCTGAGGAACAACCAGCTCCTAAACCAGCCACACCTGAACTGAAGTGCAATGAAGAAATAGATGATGTAGACATGACAAACACTTCAAAAGAAGAAAGCAAAGAAGAGTCAGAAAAGGCTAATACTGATTTTGATCCCATTGATGCGATGGTGTGGGAGAATGGTATTGGAACTTTACCTGGAAGTGATTTAAGAGTAAGCAATTTTTTTTATGAATTTTTGTGTTGCTTTATGAATTTGTTTGCAGAAATGCCATTTTGGTGTATAAATGTACAGAAAAAATGTTACTCTTTAAGTATCAATTTCTTTTGATTTCTGCCTTTCTACCCACAGTTCAAAGTCAATGAGTTTGGTATAATAGAAATGATAACTGATGATATTATCATACCAACTGTAGAAGATATTAAAATGGAGGTTGATAATGAATTGCTAAGCCCTACAATGAGCAGTGTCATAGACAATATTGAAGAAAATAAACCAGTTTTATCTCCAGGTATGTTATTAGATATTTCTTTCTAAATCTTTGGGGTTAAGTAGGTAGTTTGAGATATAATTGGATGATATCATATTTTTTCGAGTCATTATATGTATTTAAGTGTACCTTACCTATATTAAATTATTTTTTAGTTGATAAACCAGAAAAGATTAAAATTGAAAAGAAAGATGATCCAACTTGTCAATGTGAGAATTGTGATATTCAGGGTTTTGCTAGTGAGTTTGTTAAGTCTGGTAGATTTTGTTCTCAGGCTTGTGTTGGAGCTTATGCTGGAAAGTGAGTACAGGAATTTCCTCTTGTTTCAATGAATCAGTCTAATTAATATACCAAATCTGCATGTTTCATTTTGTATCTTTTTCTGCAGGCGCCTCAACTTGTCATCCAATATCTGACAAAATCTTTTGGTTCTGGGTCATTCATATTCAACCAATCAAATTCTGTGTTGATTAAAAGATTATCTGAATATATGCAATGAATATGTCAGAATTCCTTGCATATATGTAATTTCCAGTGTTTTGGATTCTATTGGGTCATTCAGGTTTGTCCATGTCTATCAAATTCAACAGAGGTATTCCCAAAAATGGCATGTATATTATTTATCAGCTTTTTATTTGATTCATTCCAGGAGAAACCTACAAAGAACTAAAAACACATCCAAGAATGTTCTTGAGAAGCCAAAAAAGAAGAAAAAGAAGTTACTTTTAGATGATGCATCAGCTAATTCACCACCAGAAACTTCGGTTGAGGATGATAAAACAAAACAATCAGATAAAAATAAAGTACCATCATCTTCATCGTCAACAACATCTAGTAATGATCAACCTACATCAACTACTACAAGTAAAGGTAAGCTACCGTAATAATATAAGGACATATATATTATGTAGACATTTGATAGGCTTTATAGCACTTCATATAAAAAGTGACATTTTCAAAATTAAATATTGTATATGAAAATGCTTTATATGTTATTTTGTTTATTTATTATTTAGGTAAAAGATCGAGAGGATTTAATTGGAATGATTATTATGATAGTCACAATTGTGTTCCTGCTTCCAATAAACTTTTTAAAGAGGTAAAATTAGTATTTTTAGAAGCAGAATTCTTATATTATGTTACTGACAGAATACTGTCCTTATAAGGGGTGGATTTTGTTACTTTTAATGAAGATAACTTGATCATTTCCAGTATAACATACCTATTGTACTGTCTATTTCAGCCATTCCCAGTTTCTAGTAGAAACTTTAAAGTTGGTATGAAATTAGAAGGTATTGATCCTAAACATCAGAGTTTATATTGTGTTTTAACTGTAGCAGAAATTCAGGGTTACAGAATACGCCTTCATTTTGATGGATATTCTGAATGTTATGATTTCTGGAGTAATGCAGATTCTCCGTTCGTTTTTCCTGTTGGTTGGTGTGAGAAAAATGGAAAAACATTAGAACCACCTAAAGGTATGTTCTCACTCAGTACAATTTTAACCAGGGCTGTTGATTTGACTGCATTTTCCAGACATGACTGACAGACCAACTCAAATGTCTGTTATTTTTTCCATTCATTTATAAAGGGAATGATAAGATCCTTATATACTATATTGACTTACTGTGTTTTGTTATATATAAATAAACAGGTATCTTCAACCTGTCAATGCTTTCAGCTAGCGTACAAAGTTATTTTCTATTTTTAGGTTTATCACAGAATGAAGGTTTTAATTGGCCTAATTATTTAAGGAATACTAAGAGTGCTGCAGCTCCAAAATGTTTATTTGTTAGTCAGCCTGCTACAGTAAGTAGTCATACTTTGTTTATATGTTGAAATTCTCACTCCCATACCAGCTATCTGGGTACCAGATACAACAAGAGTATAAAATGAGCTCTTTCATCTTCCTCTGTACTAGTGTATGAGTATTGAGCTAAAATAGGTACTGTAACATTAAAGTTAATGGTTTCCTTATTTTTTAGTATCAAATTCAGCATTCTATTTGATTAATTGGTCTTTCTAATAAATTATCATGTATTCTTAATCATATCATTATGTTCTTATTGCATATAAGTAAGAGTTTTAAACAATCATAAATGTCCATGTATGTACAGTCTGGATAAACAAAATAAGTTATTAACCTTTCTTGATTGGTCACTCTTTGGAATTCTGCTGGTAATTCTCTTCTAATTTAGCTAATTATGAATTTATTATGGACATATTGGTATTTTTCCAAGTCATTAGAACACCTCTACTTTCTATCATATAAGTATTACCATAAATGAAAATAAGGGAACCCATCTTTAAAGATGTATAGAAAAAATCTCATAATTAGTTTATTCAAGTTGCTTCAATTTATATCTACTGAATTATTTTCTAAATATAACGACAATTATTATTATAACAAATGAAATAAAATGGTGTTTTATGTACCACTATTCTGCTTCTGATTGGATTTAGACACAGCACAGCAATTTTATTTTAACGCCAAAAGTTAGTATTTGTTTTCCTTATATTTTATTCCAGTCGGTGACACCTACAGCATTTAGAGTTGGTATGAAATTAGAAGCAGTAGATAAGAAGAATACCTATTTAATATGTGTAGCTACTGTTGCTGATACTCTAGGAGATAAAATATTAATACATTTTGATGGATGGGAGAACAATTATGATTATTGGTGTGATATCAATTCACCATGTATCCATCCTGTAGGTTGGTGTCAAGAAAATGGACATACCTTATCTCCTCCTTGTGGTAAGTTTTTAAAGAAAATTACTTTTTGATACACAAACCAGTACTACTGAATTGAAGAAGGATAACTTGAGATCTGATACTATATACCTGATAACTATTTAACTTTTGTCTCTTTATGTCACCTGTTATTATAAATTTTTGGTCAATTTTGTAGTTAATATGATATTATTTAATGTAGATTTTCACACTTATATTTTTTGAGGAATATGGCCTAGACTTTTAGATTGGAGTCTTTGAAATTTCAAATCTCCTGTTTAGATTGCAGGTTTTTTTATTTTATTATTTATTTCAGATTGGAAGGAGTCTGAAACATTTTGTTGGGAAACCTATCTTACTGATAATAAATCTTCAGCAGTACCTGCCAGAGCTTTTAAACCTGTTAGTATTTATTTCTTTTAAATTTAATTAACTAGAGTTTATTTCATGCAGCAGACACACATGCAAATATATCCTTATCAGTATAGCTAGTTTGGAAACTTTCAAATATCCAGAATGAAGGCATAATAGCTAGTGAGTGAACTATTGAACAGACTGTCTAAAGTAAGCTTATTCAATGACATTCTTGAATGTTCTAGCAATAGTTGTAGAAATGTAAACTCTAAAAGGTGAAATGTTTTTTTTAATGAGTATTTATGTTTAATTCAGAGACCCCCATATTATTTTGAGAAAGATATGGTATTAGAGGTTGTGGATCCTAGAAATCCTATTTTAATCCGAGCAGCAAGGATAGTAGATGTGGATAGCAATAGAATTAAGATACATTTTGAAGGCTGGTCTAGTGAATATGATTTTTGGGAAGATGATGACTCAATGGATATTCATCCTCCAAATTGGTGTGTTCGTACCTCACATTGGCTACAACCACCACTATGTAAGTAATTACTTTTTCACCACACTACTCTGTTTTGGGATTTTCAAGTCAGATCAGTCTTGTTTATGTCATTTGCAGATTTTGAGGGGTTGACATTCACAAATGTAAAGTTTGACAGTTTTGGCTTGAAAAGTATAATGCTTCTCTCATAGCAAAATTTACCATATTGCACACAGAATGTGATTCCTTTCAATTTCATGTCTTTTGGAGATTTCATTTAATTACAACATCTATTAACAATATATAATTTCAGCTCCAAGTGATTTAGTGACAGACTCCAATCAAACGGGTTGTCCTACACCAGGTTGTAAAGGTATTGGTCATATAAAAGGTGCTAAATTTACAGGTCATCACAGGTAAGGCAATTTGATGTCTTCAAGATATGGTATTTCTATGTTCTGTTGCTTTTTGTTAGAGCATTGTTTCATATAGCTTAGTCATTAATCTATTGCTGTTGATTTCTTTTTATATATTCTTTATCTTATATCTTAAATATTTAATTGTAGTTCTTTTGGATGTCCATATTCAACAATGAATTTAAATAAAGAAACACCACTGTTAGATAGATTGGGTTCAACCAGATCAGAGGAAGGCTCTTTAACGCCAAATAAATCTAAAACAGATTCAGTTTCTAATTCTCCTGAAGGGTAGGTTTTAGTCTGATATTGCTACAAACCCAGTGGTGATTCAGATTCCAACAATCTATTTTTATTTTAAACAGAACAGGACATATAGTTACTAAAACTATACATACATGTCACATTTATATTATAACTATTTCTCCTGAAATTTCTTAAAAATATAGACTATCTCTAATATGTTGAATCATCCCCAAATATACTTAATATCCTAAACAATGGTTAATAGTTTAAATTTCATACATTCACATTTGAGTATAAAAAGTCAATGCAAGTGAGAGATTTTGTGAAAATAGCTTATGTAAAATTGAAATAGACGAAGGAAACCGACTTTCTTCAAAAGAGAACACCAGACGCACAAGCTGACTTATGTTGGTTTTCAATCAGATGTCCTAACCTCATCATATTTCATCTTTTACAGGAAATGTCCAACACCAGATTGTGATGGTTCTGGTCATGTGACTGGTAAATTTACCTCCCATCACCGTCTGTCTGGTTGTCCTTATAGTGAGAAAAATTTAGAGAGAATCAACCCACCTCCTGATAAAAAACCATACACCGGTGCCAAACGAGGACGAAAGAGGTTTGTTCAAATAGTTGATGTGAATATGAATTGTGTGCATTGATTAGGTATTTGGCTAAATTTCACTAAAGGTCTTAATGATTAAATGAGAAAATTTAAAAAAAGACAAATATGTATTAACATTTTTATTCATGCCTCATACACAGATCTTGTTGGGGAAGTGCAGAAATTATCATATTATTTTACTCTGAAGTCTAATTGTGTGAATTCTTACCAGGGCAAGGATGACTTCCTCTTGAAAAATATATATCAAACGAGAATTCCTATCATTAAAAAAAGTACAATAGATGAGATTATAACACACCCTTCTTTTTATTCCAGATTGAAGCCACTTAATATTGATGATAGAAGATTTAAGAAATTTAGAGATGAGAAATGTAAGGATGCCATTTTTATATTCTGGACTGACTTCATTTTTTAAGGCTCATTTGTTGAATTTCAGATTCAAATACATTTCTGATATATATATAAGTTGCCATTTTGAAATTGAAAATTCCATTGGTAAGATTAAGACTTGCATGCATGAGCTGTTTTTAACCATTTCTTAATCAATTTTTTTCAGCGTCGGAGCAGAGTGCAACAGCTTCATCTGCAGGCGATTTGTATACAGGAATACATCAATCAGTGTTTCAAACATCATCTATACCCAATCCAACAAATGATTTACCATTATGTTGGGAACAACATAGTAAACTTTTACCAGGAGTTGACAAATTACAGACACAAGATGTCAGTAAATGGACTATCAATGAAGTGGCTAATTTTATACATACCTTACCTGGATGTGAAAGTCATGGCAACAAATTTGTGGATGAGGTAGGGGTTAATTTTTCTCAGATAAAGGATGAAAAATTTAGCAAAAGTTAAGTTTATTCATTATACCCTAACATAAAAATTATTCAGTTTTCATCCTGCTCAAATATTATGAAGATTTTTACCTTCA
The DNA here is from genome assembly GCF_000327385.1 of Lottia gigantea. Lineage (NCBI taxonomy): Eukaryota > Metazoa > Mollusca > Gastropoda > Lottiidae > Lottia > Lottia gigantea. Next base: position 203,779 of record NW_008709146.1, read on the forward strand.
TAGTTCACCTTTTGAAGAGTTCAGAAAATTAAATTTACACATAAATGTTATAGTAGTTCTGTTACCTTTAGTTTGTTTAAATATCTTAAATTTCTTTTTCTTTTTAGCAAATTGATGGCGAAGCATTTTTATTGTTAAATCAATCAGACATTGTGAAAATATTAAACATTAAACTTGGACCAGCATTAAAAATATTTAACAGTATTCTTATATTTAAAAATGTTGAAACTTGATCATGGAAATGATCCAATGATTTTAAATCCCCAAAACATTGAAGACATAATGTTGGTCATATAATAGAAACTTCAAATGTAGCTATAAACGGAAGTATAGTATTCACATAAAACGAAAGATGGAATCAAGGAATGGTTTTGTCGTCCAGTCTCTTGTGTAATTATGGAAGCCATAACGTTTTGTGAATACTTGAAACTTTTGGAAATTTCACTGAATGGCTTTCAAGAAAAGACCAGCCCCATGCAGTAATGGTTTCAGTTCCATTTCCAGAGAAAAAAGTAGTCTATGGTGCCTGGAAACGTCAGGTCCAAATGAATACATGTTGTTATTTTGAAGAAGTTTTGATTGATAAGAAAGTGGAAAATCCATTGAAAAACATAGCCAACTAATTGACTTATGAAACAAATGGCTAAATCTGCAATTGTTACTGGTATCAGATACTTGAGTTATGTATAATATAGATCAAATGTAAAAGTAAACATAGTTTACGCATAGGCAATGGTTGAATGTAAATATTGTGTATGTTGTTGCTTGCATAAAATGCTCATAGGCATGGCTTACTGTGATAATAATAATTATACTTTTCTAAACATTATGGTCTTTTATTCATAGGTTACTGCCCCTGTGTCAACAATGATACTGTAATAAACCTTCTTCTGCCCTTGGCCAGATTAGTGTGAGACAGTATGTTGAAGATAATTTCCACAAAGCCATTACCTACTAACTAGGTGTTTTACTTGCTATGCTCATGTAAATATCTCGGATGAGTTCAGACTTGCATTGTTTTTCATTAAACATATTAAGAGTTATTGCCCTTGAAAAAATATATTGCCTCTAGACGCGATAAAGGTTTTATTCAATCATAGCGTTTGGACAACCACTGATATACTAAAGTAAGTCCCCATACTTACAATACTTACACTTACAATACTCGCTCTCACAATACAGAAAGAAATTATTCGAAACGTTCGTTGAGGGCTGAGAAATTCCCATTTTTTTGGATCCGAACATCGAAGCAAGAATTGCAGGAGTCTGACAACTTACTTGGCTATAACGAAGGTTGACCACTTGCAACAAAACGAACAACACCCTTTCAAGTGTGACGTCATTTGCTCGGAAAACACCTTCCGGTATCCCCGATAAATATAATAAAATTTTGACTAGAATCAAAACATCGCAAACATTCTTGTATTTCGAAGCAGAATTTAGTTTGAACGATGTCAGTTCTGCAGAGGCTTCTTGGAACACCAAACAAAGAAAAATCAAAGCACGAAAAGATTGTAAGTAAGCTACGTATGTTTTAAGAAGATCGGCTATCGTCTACAGTTATGAGTAGAGTAGGAGGTAGACCTCTCTGTGTAGGTCTATGTGTGACCATTCTGGCAGATATTTAAAAAATGTATGAATATGCCTATGTATGACATTTAAATGAAATTGAACAATATTCAGATACAGAGTGCTACAATGCAACATATTATAGGCCTAGAATTACAGTATTTTATTAAACCAAGTGTAACTATTGACTACTATTTGCTTTTTTCCCCAGACCATTCCAGAAGTTGAACAGTTGAATGAAGGACAACCATACAATCCATATACTGAAATATTATTATTACAATGTCACAAAGATATCATACGTCTGATATTGGTTATAGATGATTATAGGTATGTAGTTCAAAATAATGATAATAATTAAAGATCACTCAAGATATCTTATCAAGGGTCATGAGCCAGTCTACATCTTACCCTTGATAGAACTGGCCTTTATCAAATTTTACCAAATAGTGTTCCTGTTAGATTATGGAGACTTTTCCATTATAATAAGAACCCAATATTTTTCTGCAAAATGAGAATATGTTGTCTGACTCATTTGTCCTTGAAACGATATATAGTAAACATCCCAGCTGAATTAATTATATTTAAGAATGTATTAACGATCATATACGGTAAAGAACCCATGTATTTATTTAATTTTTAGATGTGCCACTGCTGGAGATGATGGTAAAATTGCTATATGGGATATACAGGTGAAAAAGATTAATTGTCTGGAGTAAATGGCTAGAGAGACTCAAAATCCTAACCCACAAGAAAAATTTAATGCTTCTTTTAAATTTTCTTTCACAAAAAATAATAATTTTTCTTTTCATCAAACACCATAAAGTTCTCTACTGAGAAATGATATATTGGCCCATTTGTAGTCTGTAATTCTGTCTGTTTACTTTTCTACATTCCTTTATCCTCAAGGTATTGATATGAAATGCCAATGACTCTATAGGTATTTCATAAATGAATGATTTTGATTTGATATTTGTAGGATGGTAGTTGTTTACATGTATTACTAGGTCATGAGTTACCAGTAACAAGCTTGATATTACATAGTGATGTTATTATATCATCATCATCAGATAAAACTATCCGGGTAATTGTTAATGATATAATTGTATTCCTTATCAAAATGAAAACTTGTGGTTTGCATAAAATGAAATAACATGTTCTCTTGTCATAGAAGTGCTGAAGTGAACATATGCGTTCTATTATCTGTTTTATTGTTATAATTGATAAATGTTTCAGATTTGGGATATAAATTCAGGAGAATGTCAAAATGTTTTAAAAGATCATAATTGCTGTGTTAAGGTAAGAGCAGAGAATGTTTCTCAACAAAAAGATTTTAGGTCTGGCCTAGGTCACAAATAAAGATTTATATCAAAGTAAGGTGCAAGTCAAGACTTAAGATAATTATATAAGTTAATTATAAATGAGTAATCTATATAGTATCACTTCTATTGGGAAATTTTCTGAATTCTAGATGTAATCAGATTATTTATATTGTTGCTATCCATTTCAGTCTCTAGTCTCATTGATTGAAAGTGAGTTATTTGTATCTGGTGGTGAACATATCTCTATTTGGAATATTGATGGTCAGTTGTTACAGACATATAAAAGACCAGAATCAGAAGAAGGTAAACAATCTTACCTTATGACATGTAATTGGCCTAGATAAATTGGGAATCATTTAAGGAAGTTTTCAGACAGCTTGTGTTATGCTTTAGACAGTATTGGCATGTGATGTTTTTGCTGTGAGTGAAGTCATTCATGAGAAGGGTTCAAGGGTACTACAATGCTGATATAGATAAAGAAGTAAATAGGCATGGAAAGGGCACTAACAGACTAAATGAGTGGCTAATATACAATTTTTCAGATATATGTATAATGATAAGTGTAAATAATGATAGAATTGTTACAGTTGCTGATAAAAAACTAGGTAGGTTTTTATTCTTAAACATATTTTACAACCATGACGATGACTACACATTGTATCTTGTCCTTAATGTTGCTAACATAAATAAAAGAAATGTTATTGAAAGTAACGTTAAGGCTATGTCGATTTTGATAGTAAAAGTAATAGTGGGACCTAGTTAACTTGTTTAGCTAGTGAGCATATGATCTTATTATCTAGTGGTGTATGGTATAAAAGCTGTAATAGAAGAAGAAAATGAAAAAATAGATGTAGAATTGGAATTGATAAAAACATTACCACCCCATAGAGAAGTTATACATAGTCTTATTTCTGTATCTAGTAAGTCTCTTTGTATTAAGCTTACATACTATTTATAGATTTTTGCACATCTGGGACAGATTTATTGCATAACAATAATAGTTTATTCGTGGTAGATTGGTGAATAATGAACATTAAAGGCATAGTGTCATTGAGGTTCTAAATTTCATGGAATCATTTATTGCAAGACAGTGCTGGGATTCTGATGTAAATAGATGATAGACCTATCTTTTTAAGAGTTTAAGGCGTATTTGATTATATGGTTCTATCTTTGTAGAATCATGTTTTGCTAGTGGTTCAATAGATGGAATGATAGTATTGTGGACAGCTCATAATTTATTACCCGCTAAATATTTTAACACAGTAACCAACTACCAAGGTTTAGATAAACTATATCCACATAGTATACAGTGTATGTTTTGTATACAGGAGGTACTGTATACTTGAATATAGTGCACACCTTATTATCCTCAAGTGATTCTGGAAATATTTTTGGACTTTTTTTGTGGGCTTTGTTTGCTAATAATGATGATTGAATACCCATACTATGCATGATATATACCTAGATTCTGAGAAATTTCAACTCACTTAACAACCAATATAGGAGTATTCATAAAGATTGCATTATATTTCAGCAATATTTGTTTGCTGCTATTGGTTCTGGTTTCTGTATATTTGATTTATCAGCAAGTAAAGATGGTTTAATTTGTAGAAAACTTTCAGCTCATTTTTCTAAAATACTCAATATCGGCATGACAAAGGATGGGTAAGAACATTTATCATATTAAATTGGGTGTCATGGACAAAATAAAATCGAAATTAAAGTCAAAAAGTTAACAGATGTATGCTTCTGGTCTTATTATATTGCCTTAAAAAAACAAATTATTTGTTGTCTGCTCTGAGAATCAAAATTCAGTGGGGTATTGCAACAACTGCTTCATAGTATCTCTGAAATTTCAATTCTTTCAATGTACAATGCCTCAAGTTCTCTAAAGCATGAAGAACATAAGGATCTTTGAAATATGCTGTCACCATTTTTATTGGGCTTCTTCAAGAAGAATTCTGCAACAAAAGTTAAGAATGTTTGTTAAGCAATACTGAAATTTTTATAATTTCCTTTACAGTTCATATTTAATTACTAGTTCTGAAGATGGTTCTATTAGATTATGGGGATGTACTCCATCTGAAGATCAAGAAAAAGAGCATCTATCCCTGTCTCGCATTAATACATTTACTGGTTTAAGGTACCTATTCCATACTTTAAAACAGATAGCATCATATCCTGACCTTCGAATATCATAAAAAAGGGCCAATTTAAACATTTAACAGATTATTTGATTTTCCTTGAAAACTTCATTGACATGAAAAAGAGACATGCTGATGAAAATGCTGATTCATTGTGAGAATAGGTTTATTTGGTTGATTGGTAGATGACAAGTGAACGTCTATATTCTACCTTAAGTTGATATCAAATGTGTTTGTTGTATTTCAGTCCAGAAGTAGTAAAGAGATTAGGGGGAGATAATTTGTTTAATCCAGTATTATTAGGTGAATGTTCAGCTCACTCAGGAGCAGTTCAGGTAAACAAATGTCTTATACTGGTCGTTTGATTACATTAACAGCATGTTGGAGTTACATTTGATTTGGCATTATTTAGTAATAATCAGAAAAGGTTCTGATGTTTTCACTTCAAAAATATGTTGCCAATTTTAACTCCTGTTGGTGTTTTTCATAACACATCTTTAAATAAACGATCATAGCTAGAACAAGTACTAATTGTCAAACTTCAGTTGGGTGAAGAAAGCACAGCATAAAACACTTGCTTCTAATATGTTAATAGTTCAAATTGATCAATAAAAGTAAAATTTCTTTCAGACATTTTGTGATTATGATAGAGAAGGTATTGTATCCTGTGGAGCTGATGGATTAGTCATTGTTTGGAAGGTACATCTATTTTCAAATATTGGTCGTGCTTGGCACACGTAGAACTCATTTTGAACCCTGTTCCAACTTGTTTTGTTGAACTGACGATTAACTCTATAAATCCATAATGTACATCAGTAAACAGGCACGGTTTATATTAGTTTGATTTTCAAGTGTATGAGTTGATATTAATACTTTTACAAAGCAAATGTAATAATGTTATGTCTGTTTTCAGAATTCAGAAATGCAGAAAGTGAAGAGAAATCGTAAAATTGCTGAAATGTTAGCGAATCAAGATGGTATTATATAAAGTGGTTAATGTGCAATAAATTTTCATAACTAAGACTGAATTATGTCATACTTTTATAAATTATATTTCATTGTTTAATATTTATTATATTGTTGTTTATTATTTATTTATTTATATTATACTTTTAAGCTGTTTTATTTTCTTCTGACAAGATCCCAGTTATCCAAAACAATAAGAACTGACAGTTGTTGAGCAGAACAAACGTGATGCTTTTCTTCAACTTCAAGACTGTGATTTCTCCAAGATCCACTTCAAGTAATTTTCAGTCATGGCATTTTCCTATCCTTGTTTTTGTTTGTCAGAATGCATGACAAAAGGGTGACATTTGAATAAAAACCATGGATGTATCAGTCCTCTTCAACGACCAAGGTATCAAACATAACAAAAATACATATTAGTGCAAAACTGGATTTCTATTAGAAGCTAATGAACGAAAATTAGGAATGTGTGAAATTTTAGTACCGGTACAAAAAAATATTACAAAAAATATCAAAAATAAATTCATTGTCAACTATAAACAACGGGATTGATATCTTTTAAGTGTCCTAATTAATCTACGATGTATTCTTCTCTACAAAATCCAGGGCCATTGATTGGTTCTGCTGGAAATCCACGTCTATAAAAACAAATAACCAAATTAATTTTATGATACAGGTTAATATAAGGCCTATTAAACGAACAAAAATGTTTTGTTCATGCTCAGGTTTAACAAGTATGGCAGTACATATTCGCTCAGATCAACTGATGCTGTCTGTGACAGGGTGGTCAACACAGTTCATCAATGGTACAAGAGCAGAAGTAGAAACTTATATTACTGGAAAATACTTTGTTTAATAAAATTCTGTGTCTTACCCAACCATACGACATCGATGTTCAATAAATCTTGGTGTTGCCTCCTGAACATTAGATACAGACTGAGCACTCCATAATCTTTCAGCTACAGCAGATGCTCGTGGCCTGTTGGGAAAAGTGCATTAGCTTTTGAAAACAATACACACATATGGTTCATTACCTCAACTAAGAGCATTTTTATTGTGTATAATCTCACTTTTTGTTATGATTGTTTATAAAATTCAATAAATGTGTGTTAGAGCAAATAATATGAACACATTCTTAAGGTTAGAACTCACCATAATCTAGACATAAGATTAGTATCATCAACATATTCTCCCCACATACATGTTTCACCTCCCTGTATTAATTTCTTCTGATCTTCAGTACCTAGTATTTAAAAACATTTTGGTCTTATGTTACAGGAAATAGAAAATAATGGAAATAAACCGATTTGGCAAACAATACCCTTTGAAGACTAATTATAAGACTAAGATGATGAAAGAAATATTGCTTCTTGTGATCAAAATAAAATCAAAACCTTGAGAACAGAATTGATGAGTCACAAAAGACCCCTTTGAGCTACTTTCATCAGTATTCCATTTTACTAACTACAGATCAAGGAATTCCTTTATTAATGAAAGGATGTGAACGGTCTATATTTCATAAACTGCAATTCACAAGAGAAACATTATTTTTTGAAATGAATAACCAATTTTTTCATGTAGCAATATTCTTAAGAGTGAACTGAGCATAAATGAAATCATTACCTGGGAAATTATAGGGTTCACAACCATAATATTTAGTCCAATCTGAACCATAACTAATATAATTTAAATACCAACAAGTAGCTAGTAATGTCTTGTATCCTAGTTTAGTTACTTTATTCATTTCATCTTCCCACCCAGCTTTCCATACCTCTACTACTGTATCAGCTTGTACCTAAATACAAAACAAAATCTTGGTGAACAAGACACTTAACATATGATGTAATAGCAGTTTCATACCTGAAAATCTTCATGTCTTAGGTACAGCAATCCAAAGGTGTCACAGCCATAAATTTAAAAACAAGTTAGCTCAACATAAGCTCTTTATGTGTTCCAATATCATCAATTTGCACCATTCCAATTTTCAATCAGACGTCTGTGATTCATGCAATTCCACTAAAATTAAGCGTTTTATGACGTCACAATAGCGAAAGCTGCTATTGTCATAAAACGCCTAGTTTTAGTGGAAAATTGGAATGGTGCAAATTGATGATATCAGTGTCCCTAATACACATAAAAAATTCCAAAAACACAGCAACAGTTAACATGAAGAAAAGACTCCTACCTTAGCTCCATTATCAATAACTTCCTGCCATATCTGATATCCTTTACCTAATCCTCCAACTATATCTAATAATCTGTAATACAATATTGAATAAGATATATTAAATATAATTATTATATCTATCAAAATTCAAATGTACTTGCAACATCTTGATCAAACTTGTAGAAATGAGGAATGTCTGTTTTTCAAATTAAACATAATAATAGAGTTTAGATGAAGGTTTTTAGAGAAACTATGCTGTAATTTTTACCACTAGGAAGAACCAAGTTTACAATACACATCTTGGAATCAACACATACAAATTTACAGAAGCCTACCATTTATGTAAGAGGTAACAACATTAATTTTAGCCTAAATTTAAATACCTACTGTTGCATGTAATATTGTTCAACTTGTGAATAATCAGAATATCCCATTCTCTTCACAAAGGCTTGAACATCAGGATTGCTTTGCCTGAAATTGGTTTAAGTTATATTTTTCTATTACCTATAATGATATATTTGTGCAATACACCAATTGTAGAGGATTTATAATACATTAATGTTTATATAATAAAGCAGGCTATATCAAACATATTTTATTTATAGTTGATATAAACAATACAGGGTGTAGAAAAATATACAATACAAACCAGCAAGCAAATGAAACTTCATCACCACCTAAATGTATGTACTTATCAGGAAAAGCATTACCGACTTCCATAAAGAATTGTTTTAAGAAAGTGAAAGTAGCGTTATTACTGGGATCAACTGGACCAAACTGACCATTAGGTGAACTACCACTATAACATTTAGTTAACAAATCAGGCCGACCTTTACCCCATGATTGGGTATGACCTGTAAAAAACCAATTTCAATCTAATGATCTTATTCAAGAAAAAAAATAGCCGTGTGTAAGCAAACAAAAGACCATTCTTGTGTAAGCAAACAAAAGATCATCCATGTGTAAGCAAACAAATGAACATCCATTTGTAAGCAAACAAAAGATCTTCCAAATGTAAGCAAACAAAAGACCATTAATGTGTAAGCAAACAAAAGACCATTCATGTGTAAGCAAACAAAAGAACATTCATGTGTAAGCAAACAAAAGATCATCCACGTGTAGACAAACCATCCATGTATAAAGACAAATTTAAGAACAAATTAAGACCATCCATGATTCCATGTAGGAAAAAACCCTATAAATAAGACGATATTGTTAAAATTCAATATTGTAGAGATTGGAACTTGGAACTGCATTAGCTTACCAGGTGAGTCAAATTCAGGAACAACTCTAATACCACGTAATCTGGCATATTCTATAATTTCTTGTATATCTGATTGAGTATAAACATGAGTTTCAGGATCGTAGGCACCCTAAAACAATTCATAAATAAAATCCTATCAAAATGTATTGGTAAGCTCTCAAATCAAAATTGTAAAATAATATTAGGCCTACTGCTTTGTGCATTTTGAAGTTAATTTGGAAAGAAATATTCAGTAGGACACAAGAAATTGACAATTGTGAGCAACTAAGTTTTGGATTATGGATGTTCAAACTAAATTACATAGCGAAATGCTTGTGTCAATATGATATTCAATTCCTCTATACATCATAATAGCAGGGAGTACAAAATGTTGTTGAACATAGATTCAGTGGCTTTCTTTGATGTTTAAGGGTAATTATTAGGGATAATATGTGCATCTGTTTTGAATATTACAAAGCAATGGCAATGTGCAGAGTTTTCTCGGATAAGCAGCAACCTAAAAAAATACTTTTCATTTCAAGACATAAGTATAACACCATGTTTTTAACATATTGGTATCATATTGGAGTGTCAATAAGCTGTTTAGGTATAGCAGAAAAGGTGTCAAAAAGTAAATTTGGATGACTTTGAAACTGTTACCATTTCACTCATTTGTGGAAACTCAGAACTTTGATATGGGAAAGACTGATCATCAACTATGTGCCAATGAAACACATTGAATTTAGCCTGAGCCATTGCATCCTGAAATCAGAAATAATATCATACCTTTTGAGATAATTCAGGGAAATTAGCGCTTTGGTAAGGGAAGGAAGGATCATCAACAATATGCCAATGAAATACATTATATTTATTCTGTGTCATGGCATCCTAAAAACATAAGCATACATCTCAAACATATGAATTTAAAAACATGATGTTAAGTTACTCGACATTTTTTATGGTTTCATAGTAACTGGGAGTCACCAACTGATTAATTTATCAATCGAGTTTAATAAATTTAATTGATGAGCTTGCTGGTGAGGTGAGTTATATCGATAACAAAGTTTGTACATATACTTATTGATGAATAATTGTATCATCATGGAAACATTTTGAGGTATTTTCTCCATTTCATTGATTATTTCTCAAGCCACAGAAAAACATTTTATTCCTTTAGATAAATAACAATGAATAAAAAAATCAACAAACCAAATTTTTGAGGATAGTTTTCTTTGATACATAATGTCTAGATGTATCCAACATAACACCACGATGATTGAACCTGGGGAAGTCACTAATAACTGTATTATTTACCACCATCTACAATCAATAAATTAGTAATCTGACAGAAGACATGTTATTGATGAAAGAAATTCTTAATGTTTAAGCAAAGCAGTCCCCTTGCAAAATTACATAAACGGTAAGAAGGGCAGAAGAAGTGCACATTGTATAACAATCAATACAGTTCATACTTCTTTTTTTTTTTTAACTTGTGCAGAAAGTTTTAAAGTATTGAGTAAATATACATCATTATTTAGATTTTATTGTCTTTATTATGTCTTATGTTCTCTTTTATGACGCTGATTATAAGAATCTGAGCCATTACACTTAAATTTATTTTCAAACAATACAGTGCATCACACTAGTAGATGATGCAAAAGATAATGCTATCATTATATTATTGTTTTAATTTTGTAATTTATATCATTTTGGTAGCTTACCCCTCCAGTAGGGCTTTGATAAACAATCTGACTGAATGTTTCTAAACCTCTGATAACACCCCATAACTCGTTAGCTGATAACATTGCCTGTCCATTTTGAACGGTTAACTTATCTGCAATAAGAAATAACAATATCAGTTAACTTATCTACAGTAAGAAATAACATTATCACTTATCTTATCTGCAATAAGAAATAACATAATATCTTCAAAATTTGATCTACATATTGAAGATAATCATATATATGGTAAATATGGCCACTGCAATGATCACTGAGAATAATTTATAATTTATATACATTTATAATTTATATACAAAATCAATATTTAAATTTCAAATTCCGATATTTATAATTTACGACTTCACCGTCTGCATATGCATCAAATGTATAAAAAGGCAGTTCTAAGGATAAAAGATACCTAAAACTAGGAATTTAACGTTCTATCTCCATAGATTGAAATAAACTTACATGATTCATCGGATTGTAAAGATGGTGCATCCACATCATTACAAGGTTTACCAAGTTGTACTACCAATTCATCAATATCACCAGATACTCCAACATTTCTACGAGCTTGAGAATGAAAATACAGCGTTTCTGGACGTCTTCCAAATATCAGAGGTTCGTATCTTTTGAAGGCTTCTTGCAACACTGTGCAAGAAAAGATCGCTTCATTTACAACACTGAATTTAAATGTGGCTGCATCAACGTTGTTGGTCATTGATTGCGATGAATAACTTTGTGGCATTGGCCATGGTGTAGCTATAGCTGCATTTACCCTGAGTTTATTCACTGCACTTCCGTTTTGAAAGCTGCTGTGAACATTTATTAAGAGAGCCAAAATAATCGTACAAACCTTGGCGACCATTTTGGAATATTAGTATCACGTGATTTGATCATGTGATATATCACGAGTGAAATTGTTAGTCGGAAATGTTTTCATTCCCAGTTGAAAGTTGTAAAAAAAAATATTAGAAAATATTTTGTTTCATCTTCATAGTTGCAGGAGTTTTCCATATTCCCATCCCTCTACGTCTCCATCATATTTGATTCCTACCCGACACAAAGTCGTCAAGACTTAACCGATTACCAGAAAGGCAAGAATAGATTCAGATATTTCGAACTACCAAGTAGAAATCATGTGACTTGCGTTGTTGTTGACATTGTCGACCAGCTGATGATTTCTTTGAAACTACAGGCAATCATGGCCAGTTCCAGGCAATATTTGTCGTTTGTTTTTGTTATAATATTTCTGTGCATTTCTCAAACATGTTGTCATTATGAGACTAGCCAAGGAAATTCACCACTTTACAGTCAAACAAATAGTAATACATCAAAATTGAAATTGACTTCTCCTACCACAGGAGCTCCATGGCCAATGCCACAAAGTTATAATGTGAAACCAGATGTAAATGTCATAAATGTTGGTAACTTTAAATTCGTCCATGGCAAATATCAGTGTATGATTTTAGACGAAGCATTTATTCGTTATTATAAATTGATATTTAATCATAATGAGAACTTTAGACGGTCTTCATCTTATAAAATATTGAAATTTGAGAGTGGTATAACACAACTAGAAGTCCTTGTCAACACACCTTGTAAGGATAATGAATATTTTAAACTAGATACAGATGAATCATGTAAGTATGTTAAGTAAAGCTTAGCTCATTGTTGAATCATAGAACTATTATTGAGCCTGTAGGCTTTCAGCAGGCCTATTATCTTTTGTAGCAGTGTAATTACAAAATAATTCTGTTTTGAGGTAATTTAAGATAGAATAGGTAGGCCCACCTACACTATTGGTCTCTAGCTTGATTAGTTTCAGATCAACTTCAAAATTAGATTCATCCTTGGAGGGATATAGGTATTTGCTCAACTATTGACTTGTTTAAATTCTGATAATGGAAATATTTTATAATACATTTTGATGATTTTGATCATATTAAAGATGATATTTTTTCAGATAATATAAAGATCTCTAAAGATTCAGCTGTATTAAATTCTAAAACTGTATGGGGAGCATTAAGAGGTTTAGAAACATTCAGTCAAATTATATATCATGATAAATTGGGTCAAGTAAGCATCTTGAAATATTTTTTATAATTAAGATAGATTAGCTTTGATAGTATTCTCTTTAAACAGACAGTGTTTCTTACTGATTGTTATTTATACAGATCAGATTTCCTGCACTACTTTTACTAGTATGGTTCCTGTAATTCCAGAACTTATCATATTAAGAGTCCATATGGTCATATATAAAATATTATATTTTGCATGAAAATAACACTTTGTTTAGTATTAATTTAGTTTGATAACAATTATTTTATAATTTCAGTATGTTGTCAATACTACAACAATTTCTGATCATCCCCGATTTCCACATCGTGGTCTATTATTAGATACTTCTAGACATTTTGTATCCAAAAATATCTTACTACAAAATCTGGTATGTTGCATATTATTATTTTTATAAAAACATGTATTTAGTAGACATCATCATAACTTATATATTTCCATCTTCACAATATCAAGCTATTAGATTGTACTTTATGCTAGTGAATACAGCCAATCCAAGCCCTCAACAGAAATACTGTAAACTAATTGACAAGGTATGAAATAGAAAGTTATGATTATCTGTATTTTCTCAAGTACAATCCAATTAAATTACTACATTTACAAACTTCTGTGATGAAAGAAAGATAGCCTACCAGTATATATTTTGTGGCATAAAAAATCTTCAATTAATTAGTTTAGCTGATGTCATACTAATTAGTCTATACTGTTTGATTTCAGGATGCCATGGCTCAGAATAAATTTAATGTGTTTCACTGGCACATAGTTGATGATCCTTCCTTTCCTTATGAAAGCATAATGTTTCCTGAACTCTCTCAAAAGGTATGTATGAGTGTTGACACATGCTTTAGATATATAATCCTCATCAGGACAGCTTGTTTGAAAACTGGGGCTGATGTACAATGTAAGGACATGGACTCAAATCTATTTGACATTAAATTTCATTACTCTTTTCAAGCATGAATGATATTGAGAATTATGATGTTTTTGTCAAATGATTATTTGTATTAGAACGAATTAGGAATATTCCAATCTTTCTATATCACTCTACAAACATTAATTTTATATTAAAAGTAATATACTATTGTATGGCAGATTATACAAATATATATAATGTTAGACATTAATTTTTCCAGGGTGCCTATGATCCTGAAACTCATGTTTATACTCAATCTGATATACAAGAAATTATAGAATATGCCAGATTACGTGGTATTAGAGTTGTTCCTGAATTTGACACACCAGGTAAATATATCAATTGGTAGTAACAGTAGTCACATTCTATATAGAAATAGAGAAAGAAATAGCTGGATAACAACTTACATTCACAGTTGTTCCTTGGCAAAACCTCTTGGCATTGATCTTTCTATGATTATCCTAACCTTTTTACTTCAAGGTCATCTGACTTTCACACACCATAAAGATTAGAACCAACAACCACCAATTTTTGATGTCATGTTGGAAGTAACTAAGCATAATGATGTCCATGTAAAGATTTTTATGGTTTTCAGCTTTTATCAAATTTTAACTAAAATAGGCTTCTTATCTTAGTTGATAACAATTTTATTCAATATTTCAGGTCATACCCAATCATGGGGTAAGGCACAAACTGATTTATTAACTAAATGTTATACTAAAGGTCAACCTAATGGTCAGTTTGGTCCAATAGACCCAGTAAATAATGCTACCTATACATTCCTACAGAAATTTTTCAGTGAAATAGCTAATGTCTTTCCTGATCAATATATACATCTTGGTGGAGATGAAGTTAGTTTTAATTGTTGGTATGTACAAATTGCCGATTTTTGTTGTTTTTCTGCAGATCACTACACCCTCTAACCGTGATCTGACAAAATCCTTTTGACCAAAAAGTATATGCTTCCTAATCAAACATGATATTTAACTAAATAGGATATCCTAAGATTCCTGCTTAGTAAAGCATTAATATGTCATACTTCTTACCACTTGTTATTGAGAATCTCCCTTACATTTATTATAGGGCTAGTAATCCAGCTGTAAAGGAATTTATAAAGAAAATGGGATTTTTTTTCTATGGTCAAGTAGAAGAGTACTATATGCAGAAGTAAGTCATTATAATCTGGACACAAAAGTGTTGTTCTTCCAGAGCTTTCAGTCTGATTCACTCACTTATAAAAGGTGTATGCAACGAAAGATTTTTACAATGCAAGGTGCAGAAACACAACAAATGAACAACAAATCCCATTTAACAATTTGCCTCCGTAACTGAATAGATCATTGTTTAACACTATATTACAGATTATTAGATATAGTTGGAAGATTAGGTAAAGGATATCAGATATGGCAGGAAGTTATTGATAATGGAGCTAAGGTATGTTACCAATTTAGTAACATATATTTTTTTTCTCTATAACAAAAGTTTAACTTGATCTTTTGCTATCTCTTTGGTCAGCTGTGTAAGGTTGGAAACTGATTCACAGAATTGTGGTCCAATTTTTGCTGAACTCAAAGGAGATTCCACCCTATTTGGTTTAAGATAATGAGATTGTTCGATTCATGGACAATTTGATTTAAGATTATTAAGATTGTTTGATTCATACACAGGTGCGTCCTGATACTGTTGTTGAAGTATGGAAGTCAGGATGGGAAAAGGAAATGGATAAAGTAACTAAAATGGGATATAAAACATTATTAGCTTCTTGTTGGTATTTAGATATGATAAAATTAGGAGATTGGCAGTCGTTTTATGTTTGTGATCCATTTAATTTTCCAGGTAGGCTATTAAGCTTCGAAATAGATTTATAGGGGTGGTAATATTTGTGCTTAGTTTCATACAAATCTAATCTATCTCATCCATTTTCTTGGCCTGTCATTTCTTTGACTTTCACTTCTGTGGTCATAGCCAATTGATTATTAATTAATTACATTAATTATTAATAAGCAAACTGCATCCCTTCAATGCATGGCACAAAAATATTCCAAATGCGTAGAATAAAAATGGCATACGATATTTATTTATAACTGTGATTAACTGTCTTATAGGAAATGCTAGTCAGAAGAAATTAATACAGGGAGGTGAAGCATGTTTATGGGGAGAATTCGTTGATGATACTAATCTTATGTCTAGATTATGGTAAGTATTGCTTTTATTAATCAATACAGCTCCCTGCCAGATCAGGATAATATAACTGGTACAGTGGCATATTTAGGC
Source organism: Lottia gigantea (assembly GCF_000327385.1). Taxonomy (NCBI): domain Eukaryota; kingdom Metazoa; phylum Mollusca; class Gastropoda; family Lottiidae; genus Lottia; species Lottia gigantea. Next base: position 220,178 of record NW_008709146.1, read on the forward strand.
GATAATTTTTGGGATAAAAAATTTTTATTATCCTACATTAGAAAATTTTCCCGCACTCTTTGCCATGACTAATGCCCTTTAAAATCCTCAAAGGGATGCCTGGGGGGCTCAGATGCCCACCCCTTCATTCTCAATATGCTACTGAACTGAGCCTTTATAATATCTACCTGTAGTATAATATATATACAGGTCAAACTTTTCTTTAAATCAAATTATGATAACGATAACAAGAAAATGTCTTCTGTATTTTGACAGGCCACGTGCATCAGCTGTAGGAGAAAGACTATGGAGTAACCAGACTGTTAGTATTCCATTTGTAGCTCAACCTAGATTAGAGGAACATAGATGTCGTATGGTTGGGTAAGTCATGTATTGTAATATATCATATTCAATGAGACTTGGGCTAGGGATTTGATGTTGTTAGTTAGATATTTATGACAATAATACACCAGGTGTTTCGAAATAAGAATCTTCCCTCCCCCATGACTTAATGAATATTTATTATGTTCCTAATATGAAGCCTACCTGCTACACTGAAACATGGTAGAAAAATGAAATAATATTACAGGATGAAATAGGTTAAGTAAATTTTCACTCATTACAAACTTCATAGGTTCTCTCGTCATGTGGAGAAAAGTTGGGACACAAAACTCTTTTTATTTCAAAACTAAAGTGAAAATTGTATCTTACTTTTGTAGACGTGGTTTTCCAGCTGAACCAGCAACAGGACCTGGATTTTGTAAAGAAGAATACATTCATTCTTGATGGAAATAAAATTGTTCAGAAAAGTAAGCCTCAAGACCTGCCACAACTTAATACACCTTTATATGAGTAAATGAATATACCGGTTCATATTTGATACAAGAATTGTAAATATTGAGATAATGTGTTTTTTACCTAAAAAAAATATTTTCTACTTGTACTTTTGCACATTAATAGAAAATTTAAATCACATACCAACTTTGTCTATTTGTATGACAAATTATTGTCTTTACTTTATAACCAGGGTCATTGTTTTCTAATTGCTATACACACCAAAACTAATGGTTGAATTTTTGAATTTTAATTTAGCACTTGATTTGAAAGCTATTTTGTTTTAATAAATAGATATTTCAATTTTCTATGTATGTTTAGAGAATAAATGTGTATTTGATCATGTATTAGACTTGTTTGTCAATAAATTATTATTTTCTCTGTTTGTATTTTAAGAAATTGGCCATAAATACTAGTGTCCAGTACTTATCTGTAAAAACATCTTTAGTTTTTTGTTACATGGACAAATATAATCATAATTAAATAATTAACTCTCAGCCAAAATTAGTAATTCTTAAGTTATTTTGAAAGATTTTTCTAACAAATCAGATAAGACTGAATATCAGTTATTAATAGGTAAAAGATCGAATGGTCACGTTTGAAAATTTCATCTTTTTTATACCTAAATTCAAATGACTAGATCTGGATTGGGAAAGGAAATGAAATGTAATTAATTTACCTAATGCAAACTTACATAATTTACCTTGACTTTTCATTTATGTCTGTCAAAAAAATTTGTCCCCATATCCTTAATTGCTGTTAATGAGTTTTTAATGACTCTATTGACATGAGACACTGTGATGGTGACACGGGCTTATCCTTTGAAAATGAGTGAAAAATGGATGCTAAATGCTTCTGTAAGGTGTTCCTTTCCAATATTTCTGGAAAAATGGCGGTTCAAAATAGTATAAAATTTCCAAAGATAATAAACGAATAATACCTAATACTTCTGTGAGAATATTCGAAAAAACCTAAAACCCTGACCCTAAAAACCCAAAACCCTAAAATAAATAAAAATCCAAGGATTCAACAAAAAAAGAGTTATTTTAAAATTTCTAAAATCAATTTCCTCATTCGTGACAATTTTTCAAAATTATTATGCTAATAAGGATTACATAAATTATGTTAATTTCCTGAATTAAGACTAATAAAATATAATATTATGTTAATTAGTCTGGGTATGTTAATTAGGTGTAGACTAATTAAGCCACTGTTCTGACTATATAAGACCAAACTCTCTATAACATCTTCAGATTTTCACTTGATCTTCTCCTTGTTTAGTTCTTCAGTAGATCTAACTCTCTCCTCACTTACAAGGTAAGTTAAAACTTTTTAATAATTATTGGAGAATAATTCAGAAATTGTAGAATTTTGATTTACGCAAGACGATTTAATTTTTCAATGTTTTGTCAAGTATTTACTATATGTGAGTATTGATGTCCATTATAAAGCTATTTATTTTGCCTATTTTTTGTGGGTGGGAGGATAGGAATTACATATAAGAGGAGCAATAGTATAAAAGGTTTATATCAGCTGGTATAAATTTCTGTGAATTTTGTCAGAATTATGGTAAGGGAGCAACTCAATTCTAAGGGGTCAAAGAAATATTTACTTTTATTTTTACAGATGATGAAATTAGTTGTATTAGCTTGTATCATTGCTACTAGTTTAGCTTTTCCATATGGTGGTCTTGGTATGATGGGGCTAGCTGGTATGTACAACCCAATGGCTATGATGGGTATGTACAACCCAATGGCAATGATGGGAATGTACAACCCAATGGCTATGATGGGAATGTACAACCCAATGGCAATGGGTATGTATAATCCTATGGCTATGGGTATGTATGGAAGTGGATTTGGATTAGGAGGATTTGGATTAGGAGGATTCGGATTAGGTGAAACAGCCAGTCAATCACAACCTTTCCCTCAAGATCCTTGTAAGTAAAACTATTAATTCATAAAACAAGATAAATATCACCAAAATATCTCAAAAGATCCCACAAATATACAGTTGCAGACGATTTCCTGTTTATCAGCTCAGATCTCAGCTCACTGATTTGCTTCAATTCTTCTTCTTTTTCTATTACAGTGGCTGGACAATTTTAAACTAACAGAAACAAATGAATCATACTTGGAATATAAACAATGGAACACAGATTAATATCATAAAATATATTTTTTTAACAAAATACTTAATATCATCAACCATATAGTTTTAAATTTGTAAACAATTAAAATTTATTTTTGTAAAGAATGATACAAATTGCTCCAATAAAATTTGGTATTTATTTCTTGTGTTGGATATCTTCTTCCTATTTACTTGTTGACTGATGCAACCACATCCTCTTTGAACAGAGAACTATTTGATTAATATATTTATATAATATAATATTAAACACCTTCAGAAAATTTGTAAAATATCATATGCTTCTAATGCCCAATTCCTAGCTAGATTATCACTAGCTATATATTCAATACATATGTTATGTCAAGAATTGGACCCAGGTATATCTCTCACCTCATACATGAATTCCCCACTGTGAAATATATCTTCAGTATTCCATTGTATTGGAATAAAATACTAGTAACATTCATTTCTGATTAAAATATAGTACAATGTATATAAAAACTTAAACTAAACAAACCAACAACAAAATCAATAGTGAAAGATAAAGCTTGTGTTCCTGAATGTGTTTTTAACTTCCATAAACTTATTTGACTCAATAATGGTTGTAAAGTGGGATTGCAGTGGTGATAACTGGCAGATGTTAATTTAGATACAAGTATGTGGAAGTCATTTTTGATGGAAAGTTTCAATACGACTAGTAAAGCAACACATGTGATTTACTTTTTTTTCTAATGAACAGATGAGCATTGTCTGCTGTATTAAGATCTACGTAGATTGTCTATGAGATTTTTTATGTTTTAATATTTCTGTTGATGTTAAAGAATATTGTTTATCACAGTCTGTACAATAATAAGATTTCCTTAAATGATTTTCTTGAGTTTTTCTCTCCTCTTCAATCAATCTTTCTTCTTCTATAGGATCAACTGAAAAATACAAAATGGCCATCTTTGAAACCCAATGTACCAACAATAGTGTGACATATACATCTAAGACTAAGTCACACTTATGTGGAATGTGGAATTTCTCAGATAGTTTGAAACCCTGTCAAAGCAATTTCTGGTTCAAACCCCAGCGTTTTATAAAAAACTCTATAAGTTTGATGATAAAAAATATAAATTTTTCTAACCAGTATTTTGTTTTTCTAAACATTCTGCTTCATGCTGTAATCTCTCCATAACTGAAACTATCAGACTTTGTTTACACTGTGAACAAGTCCAATGTCTCTGCATAGTTGATGTAAACTCATTCCAAACATTACTAGAACTTGAATCTTCAGTTAGGCTAAAAATAAAGATTTTTTATTAGTCAAAGTAAAGTAAAAGTCAAAGTATCATTCTGGGCATGAATTTTGTGACCATCTACATTAAAATATTTTACATTGTTTGAAAATCATTTGTTTGGTTGTATATTGTGCCAATTTGTTCCCCCCAAAGCTTCATGTATGTGTGTTCAAATTGAATTTGCAAATGGCCCACTTTAAAATTATGACATCATTCTCATAATAATATTAAAACATACTCCTACCAATTAACCACCAGAAAATCTGAAACTTGTATTCCACCTTTAATAGAATGTTCTTTACCACTACCTAATAGCGTTTTATGGACATTTGTATTTTCACCACTAATATCTGAAAGAAAGTATCAAATTCAAGAATATATTATATAGTCAATACAGTACCCTATCAAACAGTAGTATTTACTCACAATGTTACCATCACATAGTAATCTGTTGATATAAGAAGCTGTCACAGTGTCAATTCTACAGACAGTGAAGAATCAATCAAGATTTTACCACCTCCACATGTGACCTTGACCTTGCCCTTGGTAACCATGACCATACAGCCTAACAGGCGCATGAATTTAAACCACTGTTTACCAGGAGATTGTGATTAGACTACATACCAACTTGAGTAACTGTTGGACCTATATAAAGATGTTTTGCTTCAGCTGGTAAAATTCGTCTTATAGCATATTCTACACTACTATCTAAAAACTCTGTTAATTTTTCAGCTAATAGTTTCTCTAATCTTCTAGCTCTAGAACTTATCTTCCTCTCACTTTCTACATTCTGAAATGTATCTGAAAAACAAATTGATTGAAAGTTTAATTGTGGACCATGGCAGGCCAACTTGTGTATCAACTTTATTTACTAAGAGTTTTACTATGTAAGGAAATACATAGAATGTACTTTTTGGCTTTTGATCAAGTACATCTAGATACTAATAAATTTCATGTAGGGCCTACCTTCTTGCATTTCTCATTGACTCTTCTTAAGAAAAAACTCAAAATTTACTTTTACTTTGTCAGAACTCAATTTTTGCCACTAAAGTAAGCTTGACCTACCTTCTAGTCTAAGTTGTAATAAATTCTGCCATGTTGTACGAAGTTGTATCACACTAGATAAGATATATTGAGCTGATTCTTCATTAGAAAATCTAATTTCTAACCAACCATCACATACTAATCTAAAATCAAACAAACTTTCTTTTAGTTAAGATATCCTTGTCAAATATTTTGGTATATGAGGTGAAAATTTCTTTGATGAAGTGAAAAAAAATGTTTCTTTTAAATCAAAGTGCTTTAAAAAAAAAACATAACCTCTATAACATATAAAAGAATAATTACCTTGAACATGATGAATTAGTATCTATAAAATTGGAAAATAAAGTTATAGTTTGTAATGCTGGTATTCTCATATTATTAACTAAATATGGTTTATTAGTCTCTAATAATGATCTGAAATGATGAACAGTTTATCAAAAGTAAAAGCTATATAGTTAAAGGTTTTTTTTACTAGCTCATTCACTTATCAAAATAAATGTTCGGTTGCTCTGATGATGGTTTATTATCTGATAAAAATCATGTGGTTTATTTAAGAAGCTGTATTATCTAACCTGGTATTATTTTTTGTTAATTTATTACCAATCTATATAAAATAACTCTCTAACTTACGTATAAGCCAGTAACTCATGTTTTTTGCTTAATTTGCCTTTTAAATCTTCAGGGCAGTTTGGTTTATCTTTAATATTTGGTGGTTGTAAAACTTCTGGTTGGTTTATAAATACACTAGTAGGATGTAGTAATATAAATCCTTTAGTCTGAAATTTACAGAAGATGATGTTTCACATACTGAAGCAATTTATAAATTGCAACCAGACTCCATTAACGAAGTTGATAAATTTTAAATAGTATACTGTAGCACAGTCTGTTAGAGCTAGTGATAATCCAGGAAAGATCAATGCCAGGAGGTGTGGACTAGGACTAGCTGGTAGGAGTTAAAACACTACAAACCTTTGTATGGTAGAGTTGATCAGAATCCATTTTATAATTATTACAGTCGTCTGCTATAGCTAACTGAGGATACAGACCACTACATAATATAATCTTTAATAAATTCATATCACGTATAGTAAAGTGTCGACTTTTATTCGCTGTTTCCTGAAAATTCAATAAATTTGGTTAAGTACAATGTCTGCAATACACAGGGGCCTGTACCAACAACTCAACTACAGTTTAAGGTCTAAATATAAAGACCTCCAAGATAGGGAGCATCTATAATCAACAGAAAGAGCCACTGCAAAATTTCTTAAGGGTATGATATGAAAATTTACAAGCACTCAAACTGACACTTATAATTGACAGTACCTGTAGTTTGTTAAGATCATTGGATAATCTAAATTCTAAATCTTTAATATCATTTCCTTTATCATTATCTTCACCATCACTAATAGTATAATCCTATAATACATATAATATACAACTGACTAGAAACTCAATCATAAATCTTATTTAATTTTTACTCCAAATAAAATGTCAACAAACAAGGATCAAATAGGATAATTTGTTAGATCAGCCGTATCAAACTAATCTTGTTTTGATTTCCAAATGTTAAGGGATAATTCATGTCCGCAGCCAGTAGGACACAGAAAACATTCTATCCAAATGCTTACCAGTAAATGATTTCAATGCCAGTCAATGACCTACATCACTGACATGAGAAAACTGAACTGATTGTAGATAAATCTAGAAGCCATGTGTCATTTGAGCCTCTGCAACCCCTAATACAAAGCAAAAGAAAGTTCACTCTTACATCTTCTTCTAATTTCAGGAATTTCTTCTTTCTAGAATCTCTATGATTTTCTTTCTTTAATTGTCTTAATCTTTTTCTTTCACCATGTTTCTGTCTTCTCTCTTCACTAGTTAAAAATCTATCTTCATCTCTTACATTGTCATATAAATTATGATCCTGTATTGGACAAAATATAAATAATATGTCACAGTTCACATCCATAAAATAACATTTTCCTAATAATAAGTACCAAAATGTCCATTAGTTTGCCTGACAGCTGGAAACACCTCGAAAAGTTGCATAAGTCCATAAGGCTGTGTCTACATTTAAAGACTTAACTTGTGAAATCTCAATTGAATATTTGTTCACTATACCTTTAGTAAATCTTGAAATTGTCTTTTCAATTTAATCATTTCATAAAACCTCTGTTCTTCTAGAGCTCTGTGTTTACACCAATTTTTGGTTCCTCTACCTTCAGCTTTTACCTATAATACCAGATATTCATAATATCAAACTATAACAACATATATACATATATTGAAATATTGACAGTGTTGTCTGAAAAAAGCTGTAATTACCTGAATCCACTCATCAAAAGCATTTAACAAAGTGAAAGGATCCCCATGATCAGATTCTAAATGTTTTCTTGCTGCCTACAAATAAAACAACATAAACCATGAAATAATGACATATTTATCAAATTCAGATTGATATCAAACTAACACGAAGTAAGGCAAGAGTTTAGTTTAGAATAACTGAGTTAGTACCAAGTCCATTCAATAACATTTCTTAATAAAAAAAACCAGAAAACAAGTAATTTCTAGGTATTGTGTATGTAACAATCACCAATATCAAATATTCAATCTATAACCATACACTTAAATGATTATTAATAATCCCCAAATCTGTTATAACTTACAATACAATCTCTATCTGTTGATGGTTTATTAATAAATGGTGACTGTACACTCATAGCAGCTGCTATTGATAAGACTGGATCTATCATCTACAAATAAATAAATATACTTATAGTTGAATACATATTCAATCACCAATTAATAGAATTTAGAATCTGTTATTTGTGACAATTAAACTTAGTTTGTAATAGTCTGACAATGTGACAATGATATTTATGGTATCATAATGTCATCGCTGCCCAATATCAAAAGAGCAATTTGGTGCCAGTTAGCAGAAGACAACATGAACAATATTAATGTAAAAACTTACATGAAATATAGAGCCCATTATTAACATTTTACCAATGGCTACCTCTACTGGTAATCTTGATAACATTTCACCTATTGGTGTTAAACTTTCATCTTCTTTTAATGCCCCCTATAATAAATAGTGATATGAGAGGTACACTAGTTTGTTAGTATGGTGATAGCACATTTAAAACTTCCTTTTCTGTTCATTTAAGATGTAAGGACTGAGCAATACATCCATTCAGCTGAATGATGAATCTTCTTGGTCTTTAAGAGTGTCTTTTCTCCAAAAGTCTAATCATTTTCTTTTGTCAATGTGTGATTTTACTGCTAAAAGTATTAAATTTCAGTCAGAAATGATTGTCTAATGATACAGCAAGATCAATATTATTCTATACTTACATGTTCTCTCAAAGAAATAACTGAATTTTCAATACTTTGTATAGATGGCGGTTCTAGAAATGGAAATCTGCAAAGATACAAAAAGATTGAACCTTACAAACAAAGATATTTAAAGCTTAACACCATATTTTTCCCTTTCATTGGGCTAATGAAAAAAAGGGTAGGGCCATGCAGTATGCAATAGTGGAAAGTTTGTCACATTGTATTTAATGATTTCATTTGTACAACTAGTCATTTTACATTATTACATTTCCTAGTCAGAACATATCAAAGTAACAGTGAGAAATTAAAAAGATCTTCCACCAGCTTGAACTTACTTTCTAGCATCAGGTAGTCCCATAGATAACATCTGTAATATTAATGTATCTAAACTGACTCTTTTTATCTCTGGAGTTGAAAACTCTTGAAATTCTTCATAATCACTTTTATCATAGAGTCTGAAACACACGCCAGGACCTGTTCTACCTAGAAATAAAAAACCAAATAAATATAAATTTGTTTCGACTAATTGGCTATGATGATTTTATTCTAAACACATTGGCACATATGGGTACCTTTCACATTGGAAAATAATCACAAAATTGTTTCTTTCATTCAAATAAAATATATTTGAAGTCTTTTTCCAGTGCAAGTACTTGATTTAAAGCATCATTTGAAGCTAATTTCAGTTTACGAAAATGTAAAATGACCATACCTGCTCTTCCCTTTCTTTGTTCACTACTAGCAACACTAATCCAAAACTCTTGTAATCTCTGCATTTTATATTTGGGATCATAATTCATTTCTTTCACCTATATATATAAAGCCAATAATAATAAAAGTACAGCATTAAATTCACCTCACATCAAACTACAATATAAGGTACATAAAAAATAGTCTTATGGTTAGGACATCCTGAATCATTTAAGATGTAAAGGAACAACAAAGCCTAGAGTACGTGGAAAGTCAGACTGCAAAAGTAACAGAATAGTTTCAAAATATCAATAAGCAATACCCACCTTGCCAGAATCTATAATAAATCTCACACCATCAATTGTAACTGATGTTTCAGCTATATTAGTTGATACAATACATTTTCTTACTCCTTCTGGTGCTATATCAAATACCTATATTAATTATATACAGTCAAATAAATTACAGAAAATCTTATTCAACTGATAGAATATATGTATTACAGGCTATTCATCTCAATTCTTTCAACTACTTGAAAAAAGAGAACTATTGTAATAAATACAGGAACTATGGAGATTGATGAACTATGTAATTACTTACTTTATCTTGTTTTTGTATAGATAATGAACTATGTAATTACTTACTTTATTTTGTTCTTGTATAAATAATGAACTATGTAAGTACTTACTTTATCTTGTTCTTGTATAGATAATGAACTATGTAATTACTTACTTTATCTTGTTCTTGTATAAATAATGAACTATGTAAGTACTTACTTTATCTTGTTCTTGTATAGATCATGAACTATGTAATTACTTACTTTATCTTGTTCTTGTATAAATAATGAACTATGTAAGTACTTACTTTATCTTGTTCTTGTATAGATCATGAACTATGTAATTACTTACTTTATCTTGTTCTTGTATAGATAATGAACTATGTAATTACTTACTTTATCTTGTTCTTGTATAGATAATGAACTATGTAATGGTAATACTATCCAATGTTTTGATTCTTGACTATATTGTCGTACAGCATCACATATTGTCATTATTTCTGTCATACCACTTAAAAATATCAACACATCACCACGTTCTGTAGATGAATACTGAAAATGATAACACAAGGGATAACTGTTAAGGGATCCTCAATGTGCACAGGGCTGCAGTTTTTTGTCCCATCATCAAGACACTTTTTCTATGTTAGCCCCTATGATCTGCATCACTGACAGAGGGAAACCGGGTTGAAAATGTGAAAGTATCATCTCAATCTACCGGCTTGCCTGAATTATACCTTAGACCATTTGCAGCACTTCGGTTCTATTAGAAATAAACCTCACATCATCACAGGTCATTTAGTGAACAATACAAAAACTAAATTCAACTCCAAATATCTTTCAATATTTTTACCTTATGATCTATAAGATTTAATATCTTGATATAAGGTGATGGGTCAATTTTCTCTGTTTTACCACCGATATCATCTTTTTTAAATGGACAATATTCAAGCTGAATTGGAAATAATCTACCTGGTACCTGACAATAAATTAACAAGGGATAAATTCTTCTGACACATCAGTCTAGTCAAACATGATGCCAAACAGTCATATAAAATTCCAATATTAGACATTATAATTGAGAGCAATGTCCAATACATCTTTTAATTCATTCAGCTCTATTTCAGGCTCTATATTCACTTTTGGAGGGAACCAACTGTAAATCGTATTTCATTGAAATGCAAATAACAATTTGGGTTAAACATTAATTTTACAAGGTCTGTTTGACAGGGATGTTGATTTGGTAATATTTACCAGCCAAGTTATAATTTATAGGGGTTGTGATACATTTGGTTTACTGGCAGATAATAATGATCAAAATATCAAATATCATAGCCTACCTTAATAACAGGAGCATTATCAAAATATGTACTAAATAATGATATATTTATAGTAGCTGACATTAACACTAACTTTAAATCATCACGTTGTTTTAATAAACATTTTAATACACCCAGTAAAAAATCAGTATAAATATGACGCTCATGCACCTACAAAAGAAATATAAAAAGAATACATAAAACTGAGTAAAGAAATAAACTAAACTTTTTCTTATTCAATAGTTCTGATTAGCTAAGCTGAACAATTCCAGTTTCTGAGACCGAGATACTATTGCCCCCCCAAAAATGGCGAATCTGTCCCTTCGATATTTATTACATCTTACCTCATCAATAACAATAACATCATATTGTGATAGATACATATCACTAGACATCTGACGTAACAATAGACCTAGATAATATCAAATATATATATATCATATTAGGATAGATACATATCACTAGACATCTGACGTAACAATAGACCTAGATAATATCAAATATATATATATATCATATTAGGATAGATACAATTCACTAGACATCTGACTACCAATAGATTTAGTATTATCAAATATAGATTATGATAGATACATATCACTAGACATCTGACTACCAATAGACCAAGTATTATCAAATATATATTATGATAGACACATATCACTAGACATCTGACTACCAATAGACCTAGTATTATCCTAGCAAATTCATACATGTCAGAAACATGAAGGAAAGAACAGGGACAGCAAATTTGCAAAAATAAATTCCTTTGTAATACATACCTTCAGTTAAGAATAAAATTTTGGTTGCTTGCGTTTTACTTTTATCAAACCTGACCTAAGTAAAAGAAATCTTATTGATAATATAGTCAATTTTCTTTAAGTTTAAGTTCAAAAACATTCATTTCTAGCTCTGATTTGTTGTGAGTGTTGATATTGAAGAAGGACATACTCAGACTTCTAGAACACCTCATACCATTTTGCAATTGGGTCTGTTTACATCCCAAATTATTTCCTTAGAAATATTACCTGATAAGCAATCTCTGTACCGAATTCATTCAACGATTCATATCCAACTCTTTTAGATAGAGAAATACAAGCTATACGTCTAGGTTGTGTACAGGCTATATGATTGAATCCTGCTTCTAATAGATATTGAGGAAGCTACAACAAAATTCAAATCTAAATTCAATTATGAATTACGAAATATAATATTTGTCATTTGCCAAACTTACATTTCTATCAAAATCAGGGTCTTGAAAACTTCAATTTTTACAGCAAATATTTTGTCAATGAACATTCTAAAGGATTATTTAGATACGTGGTAGTAGTGGCTGTAATACATGTCAATCAATTGAAAAATATGCGCTTAGATCATCAAAGATACATTCTTCTCCTACCAACACCCAATCCCACACCCCAGGTCAGGAACCATGGCTTTACAATGTTCAATTCTTACCTGTGTTGATTTACCACAGCCTGTATCACCAGCTACTATAACTATCTGATGTCTCTTGATCATTTCAACTATCATAGTTTTAAAACTAAATATTGGTAGATTCTCTCTATCTTCTTTTATTTTCTTGACTTTATTTATCTGAATATAAAAAGATATCAAACTAAAGTGTCCCAATATTGTAACCTAGGAATTTGACCTAATGCCAAGCTAGCTTATGTCTTGAAACCTCCTAGAACTAAATTTTTGATCAATGTTACACTCAGGACTGATATTTGTGCACCACTTTTAAGTGCATAGTCAGATATATCTTTACTTTCACTTACATTAACTGTCCAAAATGTTCAGAAAAATAATAGCTAAAGTTTCATTACTGTCTTACATTGAGCTCATTCTTCGCTAGAGAATTTGATTACCTTTTGTTTCAGTGTAAAATCTATATAAAGAAGTAGAATAGTTTTAAATTGTTCAACTCTTTCAACATTTAACTCTCTTTCTACCTCATAATCTGGAAAAATTCAATATGTTAGAAATTCAAAACTGCTCATGTTATCAATAAGTATAGTAATATCATCAAGATCAAAATCTGAGCATACCCTGGATTGAATTGTGGTACCATGTTGGGCACTGGGACATTGTAAAATATCCAATAATGTCTTGTTGGACTCATTAAATGTTCAACTTTGTAAGGATACCAAAAGTTTGACAAGTTTGGATCGAAATGAGCTCCCATAAACAGTGGCATTAGATGTCAGGCCCTTAGTGTATATCTGGTCTGGGGAACTGTTAGGGTCAGATTGGTTTGGCTATGTTCTATTCTGTGTAATGTATTCATGGATAGAGCTGGATAAATTTAGGTATTTACCAGCAAGTCTTCCTTTCTGACTAAAACCCTTCATAGCTTTCGTAACAATATCTATATGATGTTTGTATGTTTTATCATCAGTTTCTATAGGAGTATGGGTGACTTGTTTGTTTTCCATTTCTGTTGACTGACCTGAAATCAGAACAATCAAATCAACTCTTTCCACAAAGTTATTAAAAGGTTGATATTTTCTTGGAAGATGTTTCCCAACAATATTGGTAAGTGCAAAGTGCATCTGAAGTAGTCCAATACCTAAAAATACATGCATTAGAAAACAAATTTTCCATTTTCATACATCATACCTGTTTTTTCTTTTTTCTTTCTCTGAAATTCTTGATATTTCTTGAGAAATGCCCAAAAGTCATCATACTCAGTAGAATTTCTATACAATTGAAAATCACAAAATAATCACTTGAAACATGGTCATAATAAAATTCTAAATGAAGAAATTAAAAAGGCATCATCAAGGTAACTATACAAAATTGCATTTAAAATAGTTGAAACTTATCACACCCATGTCCAAAAGATTATTGATGAACCACTGGGATTTCCACATATCAGCTTTGATTAAGAAAAGTGTTGGATTTTGAGATACAAAGCTGTTTATCTACCTTTGAATGAAATATTGATCTCTAAAAAATATTCTGTTAAAAGATACTTTGTATCTGGTGAAATCAAACTTCCACACTTCTTTATCATCTTTATGTGGTGACTCAGAGTGACGCCTCCTTCTCTTAGAAGACTGCTTTATGTGGTCAGTTTCTTTACTATATTGTCTATCTCCACTACCTTTCTCATCACCAGAATCGGAGCTGTGCTGCCTTTTCTTCTCATGTTTATATTGTTTTTCATATCTTTCTTTGTGTGACCTGACCTCTGGCCTGCTTCTACTTGACCCTGAAAATGATTCTCCATCATGGTGCCTCCTATCACTGTGCTTGTAATCTCTCTGATAGTCTACGTATTTAGATCGCCTATGCCCTTCATCATGTTTTGGCATACTTGTTACAAGTTACCTTAATTTTTCCAGCTGTAATCAATCAAAAAAAAAAAAACTTATTATTAAAATAATTATCAAATATTTGTTAGGCTAAAGACTCAAATTCAAAGGATGATTGTCAAAGTCAAAGCATGGAGAGGTTTGTCAACTCACTCATTGCATAGAGACAAAAGTAGAGTGCAAAGTGTTGAAATTTTCAGCACAAGTTGCACAAAAAGTCAAAAGTTGCAGATGGTTCATAAGACATTACAATCAGTACATTGTGTAGTCATAGAAGAGGTTTATCAAATCATTCAGATTTCAGAGTTAATTCTTCAATGCAATGACATTTAAAGTACCAAATTCTATCAGCCTAACTGATAATTCTACTTACGGTTTGTGTACATTCATGGGCGCAGCCATCTTACCGGAAGTTAAAGATAACTTTTCAGTACCGAATGTCCCTGTAGAAATTTACAAGGCCATTAAGTTTAAATACGTTTAGAAATTTAAAAGCATTATTCTAATATAATGTTTAGATAATATAGTAATTCCATAAGCATTTTTGAATGATGAACATAACTCTATGGACTTCACATAGAATTCCTAAAAAATTAACTTTGTTAAGATCTGGATAATGTGGACTAATAATCCGACGTTGATATCACGTGAAAATTGGCGGGAAACGTATTGGAGCCTATGAGATTATTACATTGTTCGACATAAATTCCATTATGTAATAATTTATTACACATTTGATGTTTGATGTTGTTTTGATAGCAATTAATAACTTCAAGACAAAGGAATTTGATATTCAAGATACTATATTTGTGTCCACAAAGTTAAAAGGTTTAGGCTAAATATGCCTTATCTGGGCCTAGTTAGTTGCCTATTATCTAGTGTCTAGTAGATTGTGTCAATGTAGTGTGTAATAATAACCTCTTTGACTTTTAGTTTTATCTAAGCTAAGTTTAGTCAAATGCTGACATAACATAGGCTTAAGTCCATAGCCTATAAAGTAATAATATTACTTCCTGTCATCATGATTTGTTGGGAATCCTATTCTGTGTCAGCCCCACCCAGTTTTAGTCTTCAATCATGAAATATGCATTTAAATCAACGTATCCAAACGAAATAAATTTATTCATCATTCATTTCAGTTTCAATATATATAATCAATATGAATGGCACTGGTGAAATTCATGAAGAAAAGAAAAGGCCATGCTGTTCTAAATGTAGAAATCATTGTGTATTGAGTCCATTGAAGGGTCACAAGAGAAGATGCCTATATAAGGACTGTCAGTGTCCCAAATGTCAATTGGTGGAGGCCAGAAGAGACATATCTAAACGTCAAATTGCTCTGAGGAGACTACAGATTGAAGAAGAGAATTATGGTTCCTCTCCTGCAATTGAATCTGAGATTAGTTCTGGTGGGTTATGTCAAACTTATCCAGCCTTTTAATTACTTCAAACACAGATTAACTTTAGTTGTCAAGTTATATTTTTTATCAGTTGTGTAGACTTTTTATGAATCCAGAAACCATTTAGTTATAACCGTTTCCTGATGAATATTTTAATCTTTAAAGAAGATATTTTTATTAAAAGAAGTTTTGTATTTAAGTAATTGTAATGTTTTTTAACTTCTAGAGGGATTAAGAGGATCAACTGGCAATGCATCATCAATGATGAATTATAATTATGGAAACAGACCTCAAACTGCCAACTATAGTCATCAACCATATTCCAGAACCTGGTATCAGAATCCTGTACCAGTACCTTTTACACAAAGTCAGTATTGTCATAGATATGAAAATTATACTGGTATACCATCCTCCACCCATTATCCTTATCTCAATAATAATGGTCAATCTCACAGATCTTACCAGTCTGTCATCAGAGAGGCTAATCAGATTATTCCACGATATCAGCCTGATGATGCTAGTAGTACCGGTATTGGAAACTCACAGAATTCGTCGGAAGATGAAGCTACTATTACAATTGATTTAAACAATGGCCCAGAGAGTAAATCATCTGTTCAATTGGCTTTGATCTAATTCTTTATTTAGAGGTTTGCATGTTTAATGGACCGTCCATTTAAAAAATGTAAATTCACTGCCTTTCACACCATATTTACTATACATTACATAATTTGTCAGCTTCCAATTAAATTAAGCAGTGTCTCGGTTCACCACCTAAATTTCCTAGCCTTTATCTACACATCTGTGAATGTAAATAGGAGATGTGAATAAAGTTGAAATCTTGCATGCTTTTAAAGTGTTATATGTTAAATTGTTATTAATGTTAATTTAAGCCTCGTTGAAAAATATTCATATTTGTTAAATAATTGTAAAAATCATGAAAATAAAACGATTTTTGTATATGATCAGTTAGTTCTTGCCAGAAGCAAGCATGGAATACATTAAGATAAATAGAGTTTGTTTAAAGATATGTTTTTGTAAAGCTTAATTTCTATGGTTATTATTATTCCTTAGTTACAAATTTTTTACTTTCTTTAAATGTAATTTAATTTCAATTTGATTTTACCTTTGATCTTAATTAAATGTTAATTAAGTAGTGCCATAAAATTTTTGTTTTGATTATATTTTGTTCAAATATTAAATGTAAATGTTATTATAACACATTATTTTGCTGTTTGAAAATATATATTTTGATTTTCAAATCTATGAAGATATATCCTATTTATTTAATGTTGAGATGTTTTCACAATCATATCATGATAGAAATAAAACTGTTTGCATGTCCTTTTGTCCATATTAAATTCTAAACTTTCTACATAATTGTTACAAACATATCATATACTGGATTTGAAATAATGCTGGCAGTATACTGGATTTGAAATAATGCTGGCATCTGCTTACAAATTTTATTTTACCTTTTGTGTGTAATTACATTTCACTGCATACCTAAATAGAATCCAGTTATATTACACTTATATGGTAAAAGATGACTTTTGAAAAATATATTTGCCAATTTGCATGAAATTAAAGGAAAATGAATTGAGTAATCTCAATTTTTGTGATAACATATTCTACTTCCTTTTCTGTGAGTTATTTCAATCCGAATGTTGCTGTCCCCAAGTTAATTGGTCCATATCAAACCCGTTATTAGACCCAATTTCAACCATACAAGTTGAAGTATCATTCTTTTTTTTCTATAAAATAATTTCCAAGAATTTAATTATGTTTGTTTATTATTTTGTATTATAAATAATTTATCTACAATAGTAAATGCATAATGATAAATTGGCGATATACAAAACACATAAAAAGTCTTAATACACAACCAATAACCAAACCACAGGTTAACAATAGTACAATTACTATACAATTTATACAGAATATAGTAAAAAATAAGCTGGGTTGAAGACTTTGCATATATTAAGGTTTTATACACACTGGGTTATATTATCACAGACAATTATGTTTTAACATGAACATGGCATGGATTGAAACTAGTGTAATGTTTGGTGCTTTAAGCAGAAGAAATGGAAGCAGAGAATACACGAGGTATGGATCCGGATACTTTCCTAGCAGAGTTTGCTTCTACCATTTCCTACTGTATTGAAAATCCTACAGCTTACTGGACACCATGCTTCGTCTATTCCCAGCTTTAGAGTTTTTGTTTGAGCTAGAGGTGGATTGATTAATAAATATCATTTTTATAATGGTAACATAAAACTCATTCAAGTCCCTGCTAAAAATAAAGAATGCCAATTTTCCTTTTTGCTTATTATTATGCATTTATATTATATATTTATAAAGTTCATTAAATTCAATCTATATTAATCTTAAGACGTATTTTGATGAATGCATAGCCATGTATCTAGACTACTTAAAATGGTTAGTCTTTATTGGTTTTCCTGAGTAGAGAATTAATATACAGAAAGGTAGGTATAAAATTATGAAGAACTAAAAACCCATTTTTTTCATTTTAACTAAGTCTAACAGAAGTTGAAAAAAAATTCTTAAAAAGTTTTTTTTGTCATATTTAAATAAAATCTTGAATCAAAAACAAACTACATTCTTATCTTAGATGTATTACTGTAAGCACCAAACAGTCAAGATCTTGTTGGATGAACCATCTTAATAATTCTAGAAATTACTGGATCAGAAAAAGTGGCTTTAAGTTAATACATCTTTATCAAAAACAATTACTGAATACTAGTGAAATGTACTTTGGATTATCTAATTTCTTGACAATTGCCTGAAATGGTATGTTTATGATTCTACTTTAATTTAGTATATGAATTGGCAAAGATTCTAAACAGTTTTGAAACAAGACACTAAAAGACATAAGGAACTTTGTCCTCAACATAACTACAATAATCATAAATAAATAATCCCAAGAATATGATAGGACAATATGACATTATCAACTGGTCAGATTTCTTGAAATGATTTAGCTATGAGTATTGTAAAGTTGGGTTTTATATTTAACAAACAAAAAGCAAACACCGGAATATAGCAGACACAAACACAGTAGAGAAGCTGTTTCATCTCATTGTTGATTATCATCTAGATAAATTAGATAAGGTATTGGTTGATGCATCAGTCGTCTGAGCAGTACTATCATCAGTACTTTGATCTTCATATCCTAGAATTTTGAATGTTGAAGATGTTCGCAAGATCGCTTCAATGGCATCAATACGATGAAATTCTTTTAGTTTTGAGATAAGTTTCCTGATTGTTGCAGGTTCTCGTTTGGACCACTCATCTAGCACTTTGTCTGTGTGGCTGACTTGATTTGGTTCTGCTTCTAATTTTGGCAGAGAGTCAGAAAGTCCAAGCGTTATGGCTAATAAACACCAATCACGACCCATTGGTTCAGATGGATCTAATAAATAACTTAATAACCTGCGAGAATGAAGTGAAAGTTGGGAGATATCAAGATCTATACCTAATGTAATACTGTTAAGTACCTCTTCTGATCCAAAACAAACAATATCAATAAAGTTCTCAGTTACACTACCAGTTAATACAACTGAGTTTCGACCCTCTAATTCCATACGTAAAATTTCCGTTGGAGAGTAACTTCGAATGATTTTACCATGATCACCTAACTGTGAGGGACTTAATGTATAACGCTCAGTACAGAGTCCAGGACATACTTCCTCAATCACTTGTTCCACGATATTAATAAAGTCATCAAGGAAGAAAAATAACGAAGTTTTGGCATCTCTAGGTCCCCGCACTTTAATTTCTAAATATTGTTCATTACGATCCATGTCTAATAATCCTTCTAAATCGCCACAACAATATTTACTCCCATGATGCCATTGATAAAGGTCAATTTCAGGGTCGTCAGTTTCTTGTAACATATTTCTCCGCAAATACACTTGAACTCTGGGAAAAAGATATTTGAGTTGAGAGCCAGATTGAAAACTAGTGTGTATTCTTACACCACCGTAAATAGTGTCACTTTGTAAATTGGAATCCTTTTTCCAGATGTCTTCTGGAGTGTCCAGCAGATTCAAACAAGGAAATTCATATTCGATATCCCCTTCGTTATCACACTGTGTACATAATTCTAATGCTTCCAGAACAGTTAATAAGTCTATTGCTTCAGTTTCTGGAAACATCAAATGAAATTCATCCACAGAATAACATCCAGTCACACGAGATTGCACTATTTTGTCATGAGACATTAGATGACCTATTACATCTGAACATAACCATTTCGGATTAAACACCACTAAATCTTGAACAAATGGACTTTGAAGATAAACAACCTGAAAAAATATTAATATACAAATTATGAAAGAGAAAGAAAACTTTTCCAATGGTCTAAATAACGAGACAGTGAACAAAACAAATTGGTTTATATACAATATCAATATCAAAAGTGATATTGAAAAAACAAAATCTGCAACAAACGAATAAATTTAAATGCTCTAAATGTTTGTCAAAATACTTAATGAATCTTTGATTCAAAAGAAAAAATAATTTGTTCCCTCTGCTTAACAAGTTTTTCATTAAATGGATCTGCCTCTGATCGTGAAGAGATTACACCATGTTGAAATAAAACATGAACTCTCATAGAAAGAATTAATTTGTCTAGTAGGCAGAAAGTGGAGAACACGTGGAAAGGGATCGATTTACAGTGGATACATGTTATACATTAAAAACACTACACATAATTACAGAAAATAGTGCTGTATTATCTAGTTCACACAAAATGGACAAGATGTGTATTATAAACAAAGAATAAGTTATACACATATTGAGTGAATATTTCAACAAAATGTTTGTGCTTTTCAACAACACTTTGGACAACAACAGTACAAGGTTCAAACTAATACGAAATCATTACCACTTCTGGTTTCCTTATAAAATGCAAGACCTAACAAACAAATGAAAATAATAAGTTGGCCTAAATGCTATTGTAGTGATCACTAACTGCGACAGGTCATATGTGATAAAGCATATTTTGCGATTAGTGACATCATCAAAGACATTAGTTTTAGTGGAATTGCAAGAACCACAGATGTCTGATTGAAAATTGCACATGAAAAATTTAGGGAAACATGTTTACATTCCCTTAATGGGATTTCTTTGAACTATCACATTGTTTCCACATTTAAAACATGGTTGAATCACCCTTCATTGTCAAACCTTACTCTTTATTTTGTTCAAAAGGCAAAATGAAAAGATATAATTTATTTTCAATTACCTCTCCAGTCAGTTGAAGCTGTTCAGCCAGTAACTTCATATTTTCTTCTGAAGCTAATGGATTGACTTTTAATCTGGTATATTCTACAAACTGTTGCCATGACAACACTGGATAGGAAGCATTATTCTTTTTCCATAATGGTAACTGAGCAACAACAGCATCCAGAAAACCACTTGACTTTGGTAAGTTCTAAAAAAAAAAAAAGAAAAATTTAGTACTGCTTTTCAGAATTTACAGGAAAGCAAAATTATATATGTATGTTAAATATTTTGGGAGCCCATGTTGGATCTCATCTTCTAATGATTTTTAACACAAAAGTCAAGCAAGATAATTGTGTAATGCTTTATAATGAGTAAGAACAAATAATAATAGAACTGGTACTGTCATCATAACCACTTGAACTTCATGAAAAAAAGTTGACTGTTTGCGTTTATGTTTTGAATCAAACCCTACTGTAAAAACAGTACTAATCGTACTAAATAAAGCAAACATCAAATAAACTTAAGAAAAAGAAACTCACTGAAACAATCTCTGACTTTAATTCACTCAGTTGAGACTTGAGAAGTTTTAAATCAGCAGAACTGGCATTAGTTGTATCAATAACAAATAATTTATTAATAATATCAAGATCGGCTTGAAACATCTGTAATATTTTCTCTAGAATTATTTCCCCTCCTTCAGACTCGTATTCTCCTTTACTGTTCTTAGGACAACCTTTTTTATCAGCATGAGTAGCTACTATTAGAACTTTGGCTGTATTTTGTAGTCTTCCACAGTAACCTATAAAATGAAGGTAATTTGTTAGCAGTTCTAAAGAAAAATATCATTTGTTAACTGAGATTTCCAATGATAGAAGCCCATAACTGATTTCAGAAGCCTAAAGCAAGACTATATTTTACTCATTAAAATGATACATATATTCTGAATTCCAAAAACTCTAAGATACATTTGTACTAGTTGACATGATATACAGATAGATACAGATAAATCTTACAATTAACTGGCGTTCCTTCTTCAGATTGCTAGTTTTGAATTTGGTCTTTGTCATGGTGAAAATTCTAAAAAATTAGTGATATAAAAAAGTGACTAACTCCCATTAAAAGTGCCATTTTGTATCTGGACCTATCTCTGATATCTCAGATTTAAGTTGTCATGTGGACATAGACACAAAATTAAAACACAAAAGAAAATTCTATTTACCAAGAGGAAATTGAGGTGGAACTCTAGCTTTAAGAAAGTTTAACCAGAATATGACTTGTGCTAGTTGTTCATCAAAAGAATCTTGTAAACTAAACATCACTACATGTAAACAGTTGGTATCACCCAGAAAATGATCATATAACATATAATATGGTTCATAACCAGAGAAATCCCACATACTTAAATCACCAATCCCTGTAACAGACAACAATATATTTAACATACTATACATCTTGAATCATTGAATATGTTTCCGACATGGAAATACTTGCATTTTTCCAAAAAAAACAGACAAAAAAATAATT
This sequence comes from Lottia gigantea, assembly GCF_000327385.1. Lineage (NCBI taxonomy): Eukaryota > Metazoa > Mollusca > Gastropoda > Lottiidae > Lottia > Lottia gigantea. The sequence continues at coordinate 242,840 of NW_008709146.1, forward strand.
AGATTTTTTCTTAGAAAATGATAAGGGGTTTTCACTTTTTGTGATATAAGTTGACCTGCATTCTACAAGAATAGGTTGAAAATATGAAATGGTACCTACCTGGTACAGTAATCTGTTGTATATCTATACCTTTGGTATAAACAGGATTACCTACAGTATAATTTAATGGTGTTGGTAAACTGAACTGTCGTGACAATTTATTACGTGTTCCTACAATAATAATCAACTAATTAGTCAAACATATTACTAATTCATAGATTTACCCGTCAATTCAATAATCAGCTTATAACTTCTGACTATTGCTCCTATTTAACAAAAACTCCATGATTAATATCATCAATATTGACAATAATAGGCTAGTACGATCTTCAGATTATAACTTGACTCCAATAGCCACCTTTCTTGTTTCACAGAAGTTTGTAAATGCAGCCAATCAGAGGCCTACACAAATTGTCTGTATATACTAAGCTTACAGTCTTTATTGTAAGGGCTCTGGTTGGTTGTATTCCCTAAGATACAATCCAATCAAATCGCTGCGTTATGTGAAAAAAGAAAGTCGGCTATTGGTATAAGGTATAAGCTGAATGTCGTTATACCTTGATATTGTGAAGATGATATCATATAAGCATAACACAATGGTAAGTATACGTACCTTGTTTTTTGTTTGGAGGTGTGGCATGACCACGTCGAAAGAAACTACCAAGAAACCCACATTTCATTGTCTCAACTAAAGCTGATTTACCTACACCAGTTGATCCTAATAACTTTAATTTGACACGACTTAATGGTTGAATAGATTGTACTAATTGATTGATCAGTATCTGACCTTTCTCCTGTAAAAAAACACATCAATATATATTACTACAATTAATCAAAATCATCATCTTCCTCAATAGAATGAGCTATGATTAAGCAACATAACTTTGAAAATAGAAGGCTTATTCTGTTGTTAAAAACATTAATATCTTATTGAATGTATCACAGACTGATTATTGTTATGTTCTGCTTCATGCTTGGCTTAAAATTGTTCCTAGTTCATGGACACAAAGTGCTCTGTTAGTCAGAAAAGAAGATTTTTTGAGGACCAAGGCTCAGAAGAAGAATATATATATCTGATAAACAATTAAAACCTTACCCCTTTGACTCGGTTTAATAAATCAGCTATATTGGTAAAACCTTGAGCTAAAGCCATGATCTCACCAGTAACACCATCCTGAAAATAAAACAAAATAATTTTAACCTTTATGATGCTCAATTGATCAAAGAAGAGCTGAAATAATTTGCTGATCTGTAATGTCATTGTGTATCAAACAAGATTAAAAAAAAACTTTGGAATATTTTAACTGAATGAGAGTAAGATGCTTTCTTCAATCATTTCAGGTAAAAATTTGTATGGAATCCTCAGTACAACAGCTATAGTAGATTCTAAATTTACCTTATTTGGTATGTCTGGATTGGCACCTGCTTGAAGAAGACATCGACATATTTCAATATGGCCGGCTTTACTGGCAAGATGTAGGGGAGTTAACCCATCCTGTTCAAAAAACGAGTTAAAGAACATATACTATGAGTTTATATCTGGATTCAAGAATCTAGAAATGATCTTACATAAATGGAAGCTTATAAAAGAATTAGGAATAAAGAATCCCAAGTTGTCCAATGTGAATACCAAGACAGACAGCAGTAACCATATTAGAAAGTACAAAAGCTATGATGAAAATTTTACAATTTACAATTCACTGAGAATGAACCTAATTCAAATTGTTAGTAATCTCTTGGAAACAGATCCTGGAACTTAGTATATAGGTACTTACACAACTAATAGTATCTACTTTACAACCATAATTACACATAGTTACTACCACAGAAAACAATCCTTCTCTAGAAGCAGCATGTAGAGCACTTTCACCGGTTTCCTACAAAATATAACATCAAAATATTGTTCACAACTTCTATCATCTACTGACCATAGTCCAGTATTTCAATTATGACAAATAAACGATTAATGTAAATGATTATTGAAATCAAACTATTCTAGATTATTGAAATTACATCAAAATGAATATATTAATTTCAAGTATATTTGAGCTTTTTATTCTAGCTTGTTTCAGCTTGCGCTTAAAATTCAATTACAAAATAAAAAAAAATATAGTATAATGAACTTAAAACTAACATAAATAAACATTAATTGAATAACAGGGAAATCCTTTATTTTCAGGAATTCATGTAAAAGAACTGGAATTGTTGAAACATTAACAATAAGAAAATAAAAGACAACAAGCTAAATAGTTCTACTACTCCTGATTTGATTATGCACAATCATTACTGAGCTATACATAGCGCTAAAATATTTCCTAGAAATAATAAATATTCATCAAACTAGATTGACCATTCTTACTTTCTGGACATTCAAGTTGAACAATAATTACTGTCTTGTGTTAAATCATGTAGGACATGACATGTTCAACATTCTATGACTAAATGCTCCTTCCCATCTAAAGAGTTCAAATAACTAATAATTTAATTTGAAAAACTAATATTTTCTCTCAAGTGAATCTAGCTGTTTAGAATGAGCTTTCAAGAAGATCTGAAAAAGAGCTGTTGTAGACTTTCACCTTGTTACTGCATGTGATAGTCACTCAAAAATCTCATAAGCCCTTTTTATAAGAATCACTGTTCATTCTGGAAAGATTTCGAACTAACCTTATCTATCAAATCCATCTCACAGCCAGCATTTAATAATAATTTAGCTATACTAGAATGATGTCTGTTACATGCCATATGTAAGGCTGTACTACCATGCTGAAAATTAATATTATATTATTCTTAATACATTGTTTCTTTATCAACCACCTTACATCATAAAGTCAACATTATCTTAAATGAATCTCAAAATAATGTCACCAAATTATATTTTGATTATGAAAAATTATTTATGTTGCAAAATCAGTAACTGAAAAAGCTCAGAAACAAAATCTTCAGTACTAATGCCTTCAGTAGAAATGCTAACTTTCAGTTATGATTTTCTCCTTTTGCAGTGTTCTGGAAATTGGAGCGAAATGTGGGAAAGCAGCAAGGGATAACAGGTTAAGGGATGTATGCTTATAAAGCCATAAGTTTAAAAGTAATGATTTGTACCTTATCAATATGATTTAAAGGAGCACCATATTGTAATAATATTTTAACACATTCTAAATTACCACGAACTGCTGCATTATGTAAAGCTGTTTCACCTTCCTGTACCGAAAATATATTCAAAATATTCAAAATGATTTCAGATAATGAGTTTTAGATAAAAGTTTAGTAAAGCTGATTAATAAAAAACTTTTGTTAATAAAAATCAAATTCGACCTTCGACTAATAAGCTTATTAATATTAATATTACAACAATTTTTGTAAGATGTAAAATTCCATTTCATTTACAAGAATTTTATGATAATGTCAAGCATGAGTTGTTAACATGCAATAATAACATATTTAGTAAATAAATCAATAAGGTAATTTAGAGTTCTTAACATGTACATACAGATGTGACTAATGCCAAATTTCCAAGTTTCCTAAACAAATAACATTTCTTACTTGTTTCTTGGTTTTTAGGCCATTGAAAATATTGGCAGTAGAAACACTTTAGGTGAAAGCAAACCAAAAGTAAATAAATAACATAAAATAATTTTAACTCGCTTTGGTAGCTCTGCTTTCATAGTAAAACAGTTGCCATGTAAAAGGATTAGAGGACTGATATGGAGTGATTGGTAATGTTTAAGAAGCAGTTTAAGTTAGATGATATAGTAGAAGACTCCTACCTTATTTTGAATATTTAAGTGAGCGCCTGCTGAACACAATGTTTGTACAATATGAACATAACCATGCCAACTAGCACTGTGGATTGGTGTTTCACCAAGCTATAGAATAAATTGGTTAATAAATACAAAATTTTCAAAGATGTCTTCAATTAATTTTTCATTTAACCCTTTCAACCCTAGAGAGGGGTTTACTGGTATATAGTGGCCGTTACCAAGTGACACAAATTTAACATCATACACTTCAAGTTATATTACTTATATTACTCAAGTGTCAAAAGGGTTAAGAATTTACTTTGACAAGAATTTACCAAAAAATGTTCTTATACAAATTTAAGAAATTTTGTCCTTTTTTCCCCCTAAATTTTCTGTTTTCTTTATGGCCTTTGAATACTAATAACTATTGTAAACATCTCTATAGTATACACTGGGAACACTTAAAGCCACACAATGCAGTTAATTAAAATTCTAAGTTCATGCATTAGTTTTAAGTAAAAGCATTTTCATGCCTGCTCTTATTATACCAAAAACTAACATTTTTGCATTAAATAAAACTTTGCTTTAAGTTTTCATATCATGATATAATCATGGCTTGCCAATATACTTGTAATTTATATCCAATTGTACTTTCATTATTAATACCTTTCTAAAAATTTAAAATATCATATGGTAAAAATTCGTCGAAAATCTAATAAGAGTCAAATAATACTTACACTATCTTGTACATTAATAGGAATACCTAAACTACATAGAAAATCAACAACATGACTGTGACCATATCTTGCTGATACATGTAGAGCTGTTTCATTAGACTACAATAATAATCAAATATACATGTAACATTACTACTCAAATTTTGTTGGAAAGTCGTTTTAGATTATGATCAACATTATCCCACACAGATATTTTCAATGTTATGATATCATCTGAGAATATCAATAGTGATCTACAAACTTAATCTGTTCTGTTCAGACTAACCAGACATCAAATTCCATTCTGATAAGTGATACTGACAAATGAAATCAGCTGGGAAAAAAATATTTACACAACTTTATCCCTTCAACTTAAACACGGAATTGAAATGACTCATCATATAGGTACTTTGTTTTCTCATGCCTAATTAAAATACTTACACAATACAAGTGATAAGACCATGATTGGGAAAATTGATCATAAATCTATATATCATTTATCTTACTAATAACATTAATAATAAATTGCTTTGTTTAAAAACTTTAAAATCATCATAATTTCTGTGCAAATCAGACTAATGTAAAGAAAGGAATATATTTAACCTACCTTATTGAGGGTATCTAAAGGAACACCAGCTTCATGGAAACATTTTAAAACATCTAAATGTCCTTGTCTAGATGCTACATATACAGCACTATCACCTTGCTATAATATCAATATTATTTTAATTAATTACTCATTTTCTATCATTAAATACATCTAATTAATACTCATTAATAAACATATATTCATCATCAATAATGTGGGAGTTCATTTAAATACTAATTAATATCAATATTACTAAAATAAACAAAAACAATAACAAAGATTTTTACTAAGAAATTCTTGTTGAAATCAACAGCAAAGTGGGCTTACTTTTTATTGTTGAAGCTATTTAACTTTACTTCTATCTCAAATTTGACTGTATATTGGATGAAAATAATCAAACCTACCTTGTCTTTAACAGCAATGTCGACTCCTTTAGATTGAAGAAATTTAATAACTTCCACATGTCCTCCACTAGCTGCCATATGGACTGCTGTTTCACCGTGCTAGATAATGAGTAAATGTACAGTGACAGTATGTTACATTAGAAGTTAATGTCATTGACGTAATGTTAGATCATTGTGTATAAGTTTACTAATCTCTCCTAGTCACAGTGAATACATGTTATATACCCTGTTCACACCTTTACACCTTCTAATCCTAGACCATTTCAATGTCCATCACAATTAAACAATCTAGTTAAAATTGTTCAGGAAATGGCAAGCTCAGATTTACAATTTTTAACCTGTTGCAAGTTTTCGTCCACAAGAATTTCTGAATTTGAGTTAAAAGTTGATCTGACCTTCCTCACAAGAATTCTAATGACATTACATCTAAACTCTCAATGAAATCATTCTCAAATCTTACCAGATCATACAAAACTTGTTACCTTTCAACCACCCTTATCTCAAGTAGTGATCAACATTTGAAAAAAAGTAATCTGCTTTGGAGACCCAACTAACTGACATAAGATAAAAAAAAGTCAATAAATACATTAATCTTCAATCATTGATGAAACTTGACAGATTCACTGCACCGGAAAACAATACAGATATTGACAAAAACTACCATTGTTTACAACCATTCATATTCATGGATGACAACACAAAATTCCAAATCAAACAAATCATACAGAAAGCTACACACAATAAATAATATAGGTTAAGATAAATTGAAGCTATTGAGATGAAAATCATGTTGTTTTTTTCCTCTGCATGGTTTGAACACTATCAAAGCATTTTTTTCCAACATATCTGATATGAAAAATAGATAGACACTACGAATTCTTGAAAGTTAATGATCTAAAACATAATTCAAATATCTTTCTTCACCAACAAAAATGGTAATGCACATAGCTCTATCCATTTGAGATAGTAGTATATTAAACTTGATGCATGATTTGAAAGCTATCAAACTATTTTTTCTACAATCATCTTATACAAATAGACACTACAAATCCTTGAAAGTTTATGATTAAACAAAATTAAATCTTACCAAGAAATGATTATGTACAGACGTATGTCCACTAGTGGTGATAATATATCAAACTTGATGTCAGTATAAACTGTCGTCATTAATTATATATATCATGTCACTAAGACTAGCCAATGATGATCAATGATAATCATTTTTATACCTTAAAGGGATAATCTAACACAGATAAAAATTCTTTCCAATGAAATGGGAGATATATCGAATATATTAACTTAAAGCTCTTCAAGTTTAGTCAAAAAACTTTATTTTGAATTTGAGCTTGAAGTTATTGAGGCAGAGGCGCTACTCTGAACTTTTCTTTTGGCATCTTTTTTGGAAAGTCGACATAATGTTCAGCATTTTGCTCAGATCCATTTTTTGCATCTGTGTTTGGCCATTTCCAAGCTTGATGATTCTTGCATCGACCACCTGAACAAGTAGCTTTAAATTGTACCTTTAAATCAACTTTTTCCACACCATCAATTTGAATTATCAACAAAGTCTTTTTAACCTTAAAAAATCTACTCCAACAAGTCTAACTAGTCCACTAGATTACATGTTCAACTCTTAGGTTTTATTTTATAAAAATATGTTTTTTTAACTTGTTAATCATAACCTTATATGTTCAGATTGGTCAAAACACAAAATACTTATGTCAAAAGTCATCCTTCAAGTTTTGGCCCTAACACAGGTGTTGATCCACATTAGCTTGAATTAAGTCTATCTACAAAATTTTCATTAATTCTATTTTATCCACATTAAAAATGTTAAATTATTATGTCATGAATATATTACAGAGGTCTTATTTGGCATAAAGTATATATATCCAGTATACACAAATCAATGAATTCACAAAATGACCTATCCTACAGTTGTAACTTTTGTCATCAAATGGTTGAATTTCGAATGCATAGGCCATGCTAGGACTGGGTGAAATTGGTTCAAGTGGATATTAAGCATATTTCTCTAAATGAAATTTTTTAATGCAAGGAAACAATAAAATCTCAAAAAAAAGACACCATCTAGGATATCTTATCTGGACAGAAATTTGAGAATACATCAGCAAACTACCATATATATATCACAATATGGTAATATCTGGGTATATTATAATCAGGTGATATTACTAATCATATATATTCATACACCAGTATTGTCCAGCCTTAGGCCATGCAATGCTACCAATTCTAATACTGCAAAATACTTACCCTATTAGCTGTGTTGAGGTCAATATTATTAGCCATTTCCGACAATTCTTTCAACCCATCCACATTGCCTTCTTCAGACGCACAAAATAAGGCAGCCATGACAAAATTATCAGCTTTTTCCTGAAAAACACAATGATGAGAAGTGTTAAATTGGGTTGTTGGTAGACATCCTATTATAATAATACTGGGTGTAGTTTGAACATGATAATTTTTCTACTCAAGGAAATGTTTGATATCCTAGAAAGTCTATTTGGTTGATGTGTCATATTTGTTTTTATATCTTATGTCTCAGTTTATAACAAAGGTGTATCATTGTATGAGAATTAAACTAATGATAATTTTTAAATCCCACACAGTAGCTATTACAATGTTAAGTACAAGCAACAATAACAAATGTTAAAGTTAATGCAACTATACACAAGTAGTGAATAAATAAGTTAATTATTCTCTTTGCAATTTTAATAGAATCTTAACATTTTGAGAAATAAGGATGGTTCAATTTGTTTGAAATCGTTAAATAACAACTGTTCATACACCCATCTTGATTAAAATTTATTGAAACCTAGAATTCATATACTTCATAGTCTACTTTAAATTCTAATGCTGAAAATAAGGCAATTAATGATGTAGTTATGTAATAGAGATTTTGAATAGGTTTTTTAAACTTTTTATGTGTATTTTGAACATCAATAGCATCAATTTGCATCATTCCAAATTTCAGTCAGACATCTGTGGATCTTGCAATTCCACCAAAAAAACTAAATATTTTATGACATCACCCTTAGATATCATCTACAGCTTTTGCGACAACATAAAGCGCTAGGTTTTTGTTGAATAGCAAAAACCACAGATGTCTGATTTTGCTATTAAGCTTATATCTGAATAACGTTAAAAGCTTTCATTAGTTTAATAGCTTTCATTAGTTTAATTTTACGTAATGTGGAAAATAATAAAGTTATACCCCTACTTACAAAAACATTACAGATATCCATTATAAGACAATAACAATGAAGCTATGTTTAATGAACACTGTAGGAATATAATATGAACAATATGATGTTATAACTATATAATATACTTATACTTAATTAATTATATCAGTTATAAGGTTAATATATTCATTTTTCAGTATATAATTAATAACATATTGCATTATAACCAATACTTTCAGATATATTCATCGACATTGTATTCAAATGTCACAATGGAATTTCAATAATGTTTGAAATGTGTATTGATGTATTAATATCAGAATATTGAACACCATTTCCATTATTCAAAGATTCAGATGCTATATTGATGTCTAGCGCAAATAAAGCTATATGTCCTTGATGACTTTTAAAATATGGTTGTTAAGCTTAAAAAATACATTTTTTGTATCTAATATATGTACATTTTAATTCAGAATTGCAACAGCAATATTTGCAATTCTGTTCACAAAGCTCTAATTTGTTCTATTATGTTTTTGAGCTAGCCAATCTGAGTGTTTTATAAGTTACAGGGTCACTGAGACCATGGAATATGACCAATAAACATGGTGGAACAGGGTCACAAGAAGATTTAACACAACAGAGAAATTAAAATGAATCTCATTAAAATTAATTTCACAGTTAAATGTTGTTGATTTTTTAAACGTTTTTGACATGTTGACTTTTAAACCTAAGTAAATTTCATATATTGGTTTTGTTTACATTTCAGGAAACATAATCAAAATTGTTGGTGTAAAAGACTATTTCAGCATTACAATTTGTACTAATTACTATTTCCTTGGTATTTATGAATCTGTCCACTGAAAACTATGCTAGTTGCTTGCTGCGAAATCTTTAATTACAATTAATCTTTTTTCTTCTGTTTTCGTTGAAAGCACACATCCTAAATTTTCAACATTTATTACCAATCATTGAGGCAAAAAATTGCAAATTGTATGTCAACAACACACCTCATATGCAAAAACACCACACAGTCAAGGATATAACTAAGCTTATCAAAGATATAATTACCATGACGATGGTTATATCAAATATAACAGTGATTATTAGTAAAAATCAGTGAAGTATAAAGAGGATCTACCACCCACTATACATTATTCAGTATTGCTTAAAGGAAATAGTTTTGACTTATTGGACATGATAACCATTAATAGTGACCTTAAGGTAGTTCACTTCTTATCCAGATGAGGTCATTATACCAACATTATGTCAAATTTCACTGGTTTTTCAAATGAGTCATTGTATAAGATCTATTTGATTACAAATTTTAACTGTCATTTCTAAATATAACATTTTACCCCCATTGGAGTATTTTTTAAAACATTCATATGGTCCTTCAAAGAATTCTAAAAATTAATGTTAAATCATTCATAATAGAATTATGTAATAAATAAAAGCACATAAAAGGGATCTGATTGTCCTTTTCAAGGGATTGTAAAGTGGTTTCATAAAAATTTCATCATTCCAATTTTTCAATCAGACGTCTGAGGTTCCTGCAATTCCACTTAAACTATGCGTCTTATGACGTCACTATCGCAAAGGTCCTTATTTATCAATTATGTGATAGTGAAGTCATCAAACGCTTAATTTTAAATTACAAGAGCCACAGATGTCTGACTGCAAATTGGAATGGTTTAAATTGATGCTATCAGTGTCCCCCTAAACTCGTAAAAAGTTTAGAAAACCTCTTTACAATCCCTTTAATAAGCCCCCTTAAATTCAGATATCATCTGATTCTAGTCGAAGTAAATTAATCCCAATTTTCTTGATTTTAATTGCATATTTATTAATGTCATAATAACTTTAAAATTACTATTAGTAACAAAATAACTCAATTTAACCTGGATTTCCTTGTATACATATAAAATATTTAAAATAAAGAAATAAAAAATATTCTTTATATTATGTGACAACAAATACTTAAGTTGTCATGTTATATATATATATTCTAATTATAGAACAGCAATGGTATTCATACCATAAAATGCATAAAGTAAACGTAATGGTTGATAAATAAACATAATGCTTTAGTACAAACCATATTTTATCATATATATTTACATAACATTTTAAATAAACTAAAGAATTTGCAAAATATAAGCTTTAATTATATATATTAAATAGTTCAGAATTTGTCCCAAATATGAAATATGATGAAATTTTAATAGACAAATTCAGAAGTATTCTCCACCCATTTTTTATCAAAAAAAATTCTTACCAAAGATCTACATCAATCAATGACAAAAGGAGTAAAAGAAAAAAAAGCTTAAAATTTAATGATAGATATTCATAATAATTCATTTTCTTTAAGATGTGTCATTAATCAGTTCAAACTTTTTCTTTTCAGAATAAACTACAACTACATTTACTTACAATATGAAAGAATTTCCAAATCAATTTGAACTCATAATTTTCATCTATCCAAGTCACAGCCTGACCACATCTCAAATGATACACAAATAACTAAATGCAGAAAGCTTGTGTACATTTACTTAATATAGATTTAAATCAGAAGTGACTGGGGTTCATCTCCTACTTACAACCCCTAGGGTTTATATCTTATAACAATCAATATGAATGGTTTCTATTGTAAGACAGAATAATAGTTTCATTTTGATTATATAATCTATTGATATTGAAATTTAAAATTGATTTTGCCAGTGAAATCTTTAAAATTGATTTAATGACACAATAAAAGTTAAGACTTTTCTCAGTATTCAATAATGTCTTGTTAGTTGTGGCAAATTTTGAATTATATCAGATCAAACCCAATAGATACACAGCCTTGTACTCAATAAAATAAGATTAGAAGAACAAGTTATAGATAAATAAGACAGTTTAAAGTATAGAAGATACTTCTAAAATATTTATAACTTTCCACATGGTTCTCACAGTGTCATCAGGAATATAATCAAATATTCTTTCCATAAAATTGTCTTATTTTTGTAATATAATTATTCTTTAATTACCATCCCCAGTCAAGTCATACAGAAACCAAAATCATTACAAGATGAATAAAGATACATACAAAAGATAAAAGATTACCACCACAATTTTTAATAATCCTCTGTCACTGATAAATAACCACCATAAGATCATGCAGCTAACTATTGTCTCAATCCTATCCCATCTTCCCTTCAATGTAGATGTACAGATTATCATAAGGTGAGGAGTAGTTCAACTCTAGATTTGTTACCACTCATCACTCAATGATAATATTGACTTTTAGAGGTGTCACCTTGCTTGTAGGATTGAAATATTTTTAGGTGTTCTGTTCAAATACTAACTATTAGATATATAACTTTTCTATCAAATTTAAGACAGAGATGTGTTCTGTTTCTTAAATTTGTAACAGATAAGTGTAAATCCTCATATTGTTTAAAGCTGTGTTATCCACTTGTAATTGTCCAGTTGTGTATTTCAGCACTAGTAAGTGTAGTGTGTGGATCGAATTTTTCGACCATTCATAGATTTCTTTCTATTTTCCTTGTAAAACATTTTAGATTTAACATAAAAATTTCTAACTTGACAGTAGTCTACCATCTCATAATGATTATTGAAATTTTGTAGTTATATTTGATCTAAAAGCCACAAAAGATACAATGGTTTGTCATATGAAATTTCAGGGAAAAACTTGTATAAAATATTGTATTTAATTACCACTGATCTCCCAGTATACAGACTGAACAATGTTATAATATTCCCTACAGCATACTAACAACTAGCTAGTACATACATAGGTACATTATACAGTACTCAGACACAATGTCATCAATTTATATAAGTCATTACATGTTTGTAATTACAATGGTAGACATCATTAGTTACTTGTACTTGTATTTTCTCAGGACCTAGTTAGTTTCTCTACACAGAACTTCATGTTTAAGGATTGTAAAGATGTTTTGTAATTTTTTTTATGTGTATCAGGACACTGATAACATCAATTTGCACCATTCCAATCTTTAATCAGATGTCTGTGTTTCATGCGATTCTGTGGTTACTGCAATTCCATTAAAAGTAAGTGTTTGATGACCTCACTAATTGTAAAAATTGCTTGTATCACATAACGCCTTTGAGATTAACACTTAGTTTTAGTGGAATTGCTGATATCTGATTGAAAATTGGAATGGTGCAAATTGATGCTATCAGTGTACCCAATACCACGATTTTGAAATTGACTAAATGATCACAGATAATAGTACCAATATTAGTTTATGTTTTGTCCAGTGCCAATAACTGAGCTCATACAAAAGCAGAACATGTAGGGAAATTAATACAAGACTATTTGTAATCAAGCAAAGTGACTTGCTATACCTGGAAAATTTCAATCAATCCCAATTAAAATAGTAATTATGTGGATCTGTAGAACAGACAAATAATGTAATATCTATTCAGAGACAATAAATGATGAATTTAATGGTTATTATTACAAAATCAATATTACACAGTAAATTTAAACCATTTCAAATCAAATGGAATCTTTTATTTTTTTAAGTTGAATGATTCACAGTCAACAATCAGAAGACAATCTAACCTAATATTAGAATGTTTCTATTAACAGACAATTATTTTTATTTTCAAGAACTAAGATTACAGGTCCTGGGCCTTTGCTTTCTTTTTTTAAATGTTTCAACCTATTTAACTCTAAGATCACAGTACTATCTTTATATAAACCTCCATGCTAACATTATGACATAGGCTGATTATTCTACAGTTCTGATCTGCAGATTTTATCAAATAGATACATCTTATACTAGCAAATAGCAAAAACTCATTAATGAAGCAATTAAAGAACTCAAGGTTGTATTAGATTTTCAAGAGGAATAATTTAAAATAAACGATTCTTTCATATCAAGAACAACATGTGTAAGAATTTCACTATGATATTCATGAAAACACACCAGGTTTGATCAATTTACCTCAAGATGTCAGTGTAACCCTGTAATGACATACATACTAACTGTTAAGATCAAATAGTAAATACAGGCTGATGTATTTTTGACATTTATTCAATATATAATATACAACCTCAATTTATAGTAAACAATATTTTACTATTTCTATCATTTGATTTCTTTATAGCCAGATAAATCTAGCCCTAGCCACAATACAGTCAAGGGGTAGGATTTTCACTTATTCTCACAACCAGTGTATTGTGGGGGCACAGGAACATTGTAGGATATGCAGAAATGTCTTGTTGGACTCATTATTGGTTCAGCTTTGAAAGGATACCCAAACTTTATGCCAAATTTGGCTTTTTTCATTTTGTGATATTCTCAAAAACTAGCCATATACAAATAGATCAGAGAAACTTTCATTAAAGTGACATTTTATGTTTGGCCCTACAAATGCTGATATCTCATCTGTATATCTCATCTGTATATTTCATCCAAGGAACAGAGTTCTCAATGGCGGATTGAAGTTCAATGATGAAAGAACGTACCGGAAACAAAAAGAACGAAGGAAGAAATTAAAATACACAAATCTGATTGGACAACATTAAACATATTATTTTCCATAATATTTATTTAAGTCTATTATGTTTTGTTGCATAACTAAGCTATATTATTATGTATGCAAATTAGATTTTAATATATGCTAATGATAGGGGTACTGTTGAAGCCATAGCATGTTTATTGATGGGAGGATAATTTCTAGAATATATAATAACAGTGATATGTCTTATTATATATGCACATTAGCCTGAGGAACTTTCTTATTCAAATGAGATGGGATAATAACTGTAAAAGTATGATGTTTTAAAGAGAGGTTGATTTATATCAATAGGTTAATGTGACTTTTATGAATGTAAAGTTATCAATCCTCCAATAAGCATATTTTATATTTTTATCACATATTCTAGGCAAACGTTATTGTATATAGCTGAATAAGATTGCATAGAAATAAATCTGATTATTATTTATTTTTTTTGCCATACTGTTGTCTCAATATCGACTATGAATTGTGGGATAGTGGAACCCAGAGTAGAGTGATATAACGTCTGAAACGAATTATGAAAAGGCAGATACGTTCTTTGTAAAAATTATTCTGATAGGGGGGAGAGTGGGAGCTGATTTATTGCTTGTAGCACTACCAGTACGCATCCTTGTTGATCTTGTTAGATTACAATGGAAACCAAAAAAAAGGAATAATAAATACAGTAACAAAAAGAGATGAAATTGTACTCTAATCTTAATTAGATTGCATTGAAACAGGAATGGTGAAAATTCAAGTTGACATACACATTCTTGTTGGAAAATGATATGCGACTGCCAGATAATAACTACCATACAGGCATTGCCTCTTTAAATTCCATTAATGTCAAGCAAGCTGTGTAATTCCAACATGTCAAAGCAGGAGGTCAATTGACCAGCTGGATACCAATAATAATACAGGATTTAAAATGATAATAATGTCATGGGGTTCACTTGACCATCAGATGTTTCATTATATTAAGATATTGGTCAGATGGTAACATAACTCTTAATGCCTTTTGTCCAACCCATGCTGGTTAAGATGCTTAATTGTGCCAAAAAGTCATCCCCAGATTATTGCAACCAGATAACTTGAATATGAAAATTTGTTTATAAAAATTAACTTTACCTCAGCTAAATTGATAACACTGCTGTACATATTTCCTACAGGTCTCACACCTGATAATTTAAAGTTCATATTTCTACTGCACGTAGCCATCATGTTGAATCTTTTTTCAGATCAAGATACTACTTTATAATACTTCTTGAATGTCGAGTTTCTGGTAAAACCAAAATCTAACACAGATTCTATGAAATCGACTTTTCCTCTTCCAGCTATAGGCTAGTGTTGCAATGATGAACAGAAGAATGTCATGACATGGTAAAATCCTTTGAGCAAATGTCTGATACTGTAAGCAGTTTATCACCAAAAGCCTTCAACAACAATAATCTTCAGAACTGTTTCATTAACATGTCTTGAAATCCATAAACAAAGCTGTCATTTGCAGGATCAGAAAATACCAAAGCCTTTCAGAGCTGTATTAATGTTCTTTTCATGTCTTGGTAAAATTTTGAGAAACAGTACAGGTATTGATTAAAACACAACAGTTTATCAAAATACAAAAAGTTTTTGCATTACAAACTGACCATTTTGTATATCATTATGTATGATATGACACAACCTGTTTATACTCAGTCAATGTGGAAGAAGTAACCAATAACCACTACATTCCATCACATGAAGGTATAAAATGATTTCAAGTCTGATAGTCTACTACTGACAATGACACACTGATTAACTATACATATTTTATGAGAAATACAGTTCACTTCATACACACTGATAACAAATGATGAAAACTCTGAACCTTGCCAAGAAATTCAGTATGAATCCTCATGCAATATGTAAATAACAAACCACATGAGTCTCACTTATATTTATTTCAATGTTTTGATAAATGTGATCCAAATGTTCAAGTGAGCACAATTCACATGTTGCTTTGATGATATATCCCAAGTTCACAGTTTCATCACTTCAAAAATATCATCCATATCTCTAAAACATGACTTTTGATGATCACATTTTGTAAATGTTGATTTCAAGTTAAATTTCAGAATAGTATGATGTAAGAATAAAGATAATGGTTCCTTAATAACTCCTTCAAAACACTGTATGCACATAAGAATATTAATTCATCCTAAAGAAAGTCAATTTAACTGCAATCAAATTTGGCAAATTCAATTCACAGCTGTTCAATATTTCCACACATGATCAAAAGAAATATATCAAAAGAAATACCAAATAACCTATTAATTTATATGTCATGAACCATCCTCATTAAAATCTAATTAATAATTGCCTAATTAATATTTCACATCATACTAATCCTTTAGTATTGCTAAATGATGTCATAGCCACATTCTTGACAATTTTAAACTTTAAACCAAAACAACCAATGTATAATGTAAAGGGATTGTAGTGAGGTTTTCAAAACTTAAAACTTCAAAGTATAGGGAACACTGATAGCATCAATCTGCCTCATTACAATTTTCAATCAAATGTTTTTGCTATTCCACTAGAACTAAGTGTTTGATTGATTGATTGATCGCAAAGTGTGCTTGAATCACATAATAACTTTTGTGATAGTGATGTCAAAACGCATAGTTAAACTGGAATGATTGAAAATTGGAATGGTACAAATTGATGCTATCAATATCCCTTATCCACATAATTTATTTTTTAGAAAACCTCTTTACAATCCCTTTAAATTACTGCAGTATATAACAAACAATTTAATATCTGAACTTCCTACAACAAGACATTTTGAACAAAACAAAAACATAAAAACTATCTGAAAATTATCATACAATAAAACATTGTCTCTATAACCATATTCAACAAACTGGAACCATTAATAACAGTTTTTACCTCTAATCTTCAAAGGAAAAAAAAAAGTTGTTCAGCAAGTAATATCACAAACAAAAAAATCCCGAATAGACTCTATATTTTGTCATAATCCTGTATTTTCACAATATTTTCGTAGAAATAATATAAGGTGAAAGTTTCACTGAGTGTGAAAAGATTAAAAGGTGCATGTCATTTTAGATTGGCTGCATCAATCATACACTTGTACCAGATAATCTTCAATCAAATATGTGATGATACATTCAATGTAACACTCAATTTTTTCATCTGTTCTCACAGTTCATGTCCATGTATGCCTAGGTCAGTTATTTTGTCAAATTCCACACTTAATATGTCATATTTGCAAATATAATTATATATTTTCCTTGTCATAACTATGTCACGAATAAGGAAAATATAGAACGAACTACATGTATTACACTTTGAATATTATACAAATTAAGCCAAGCCTTGCAAGTTTAATATTCAGATTTTTCAAACAATAGAACAAAATATCATTTTACCTCTTAATTTTATTCCTAGAATGTAGAACTATCTAAGTTTAGCCTGAAAGACATACACTTATTTCGATTCTGATTGCTTTCATGACAATTTCAACTCTGTCTAAATGTATCCTGAATATAACTGTAGCCTATTTTATTTTAATTAACTTTCAACTCATATTAAGAATTACAACCTAACATTAAAAAACATTCATTTATAATCATATGCTATTAATATATTTTAGTTGGTGTATTTAGATTTCATATTAAGCCAAGTTAAGCTAACAACTTTTTGAATATCCTTGAAGTTTAACATTAAAATTGTCTATCACAGTTGAATCAATCTAACAGTATTTGATAGTTTATCCATTTAAAAGTTCACCTATTCCATAAGACACTGTGTTGTAGAGACCAGATATAGAAATACAGAAACATAATATGAGAGAATTCAAAATACAGGTATATACAAACATAACCAAATACACATATATAAAATATATAAATAATATAAGTTTAACATGTCTCTATCAGGTGAACATGTTATAATTAAAGTGTCACAGCTTAAGACAAGTTTATTTATTTTATCATTTTAAATCCTATTTTAAGTCTAGTCAAATATATCTGTATCTATTTGATATGATTTTGCTTGTCATTTCCTTTCTTCTAGGTGGTCTGTGCAAGTAGTCCTATTATTATCTCAATTTCCATGCTTTATGTCAATGCTATAAGCTTACATGTAGTATGATTTCAATTCTAAATTCAAAAAAATAGGCTGCCCTATTCCAATCACAAAGCAACAGATTTTATAAATGCAAAAATTTTCAAAATGACAAAAATTGGCTTCCCTGACATTAAGACAAATCACAAAGCAATGTATTTCATTAATGCCAAAGTTATTTTAAGAAAAACCCAAATTGGTTATAAAAGTAACAATATGATTTCAGATGTACCGAAAGTGAAAGTAATGTCAAACCAGAGACAAATATTTCGACAAGGGTTTCAGTTTGTTTTCAAGAATTTGTGAAGACATGAAAATAGCCGTTCTATTCTTGTAATGGCATTTTATGTCCACAGGGGTATTGTAATTTCTACACTATCAAACAAGAGAAGTGATAAAAAACCTCTATATATATAGACATAAGATCTAAAACAAATGTCATTCAATGTTGATATAGAACCATCAATATCAATAATTCATTGTAGCCAAACTATAATCTTACACCACAATTATTGTATACAGACTTAACAATATTCACAGTATCACCTATATCAACACCAGTTTATTTTTCAAATTTAACAGGAAGAATTTCCTGTGTATGTTGTTTGTAATTATATGTACATATGTGGTCTTTTTGCAAATCTGTCATACCACTATAATGTATAGAGATTCTAATATCACATCAAAATGGTAATTTTTCACTAGACCAAACGATAAATTGTAACAGATTTGGAAACTGACTTTTCCTGAAATAGGATGATCATATTCCTTCCCTAGCATCTTTAGTTAGAGAGTAGGACAGTCGCTCAGCAAACAGTTGCTCACCCTTCACCAGACAGTTGCTCACCCTTCACCAGATAGTTGCTCACCAGACAGTAATATTTACCATGCAAAACTACATTAGATTCCACAAAACAATCATTTATATATAATATAGTTCTTTGATACAAAAAAATACAAAACTTCACCTCACATTGAGCATCAAAAACAAAGGTTGCTGTCAACTAAACACAAGTGAACCACATCAAAATACACAAAACTTTTCACAATAATTCCTTGATCTTTGAAGATCCTTGAAGTATAGTAAGTTTATTTCATGAAAATATAAGGTAAGAATGATAAAACTGTTATCTGTAAACTATAATATGATCAATATAAAAACTTTATATCAATAATATGTTTTATTTATTATAACCTCTAGGCTATAACTTATATCATATCTTATAAATATAGCCCTCCATAGACCTCACTTTACTGAGTAACCTCAACACATACAAAACATTTTAACTGACTAACATACACAAGAACTAATTAAAACTTTATTTCTAAAGAAATGAAATTGAGTTTAAAGTCTACACAATGTATGATTGGGAAACACCTTGCATTGTGCAGTGAGTGAATCTTTGCAAGGAAATCAGCATTAGCTGTTGATAAATCTTTAACGTACTTAGTTAAAACACGAATCTGAACGATAACATGCTCTTTCTATGTCAGCTTCTGATTTCAAAATATAAGCAAAAATTTAATCCACAATTCAGATTTCAGATCAAAATTTCTCATGTCTTCTTTATCAAAATCACTAGAAACTAATCTCAAGTTTGACAAAATAATCTGAAAGTCTATATTTTCCTTTCTAATTTCATTAAAATGTCATTAAACCACTCAAGTAGTAAGATATAGGATTTTAATAACACACATTTTACCATGGTCATTAAGTGTGACCAATAACATTTCAAATCAAATACACTACCTCAATGGGCTATTTGTTTAATTTTTTCATTTACTCTCACCAATATTACTTTATTTTGAATTGAGTTGCTATTTGGTTAAAAATAGAAGTTGTATTCACTACCCAACACGATTATATTATTGAAGAAATACTTGAAATAGTTCAACTTTTTTTCATAATCTATTGAAATCTTTCAAGGTAGCTATACTATAAGTATACTTATATCTTAGAACGAGGAAATGTATTATGAAATATAAGAATTTCTCAAATTTGTTAACTACACTACAGTTATAATGACAATCAGCCCAATTAGGAACAAATAAGACTTACAACTAGTGGTAATAGAACTTAATTCCAGAATCTAACACTGGCAATAACAGAAACAAAAGAAGTTGAAACTTTAGAAGCATTAATTCCATCCCACAAAAAGATACCATGCTTGTAACAGTTTTTACAAATGATATCAAATAAATTCCTTTCCTTGATAAACCACAACATTTAGAATCTACAAAAACAATAGAAACCTTGGCTGACTGGAGGTAAACATCAAAACAAATGACAAGAAATAGTTTCTCACTAGTTTAACACTAAAGATAAAACATTATAACTATGTGAAAACACTCTAGATACATGTAGTAGAGTATTTAACATGTCACTGCTTGATAAAAATAAGAGTTCCTTCACCAAAATATTGCATTGAAGTACTTAATAATTATCCATAAAATTTTACCAGTAATTAACAATTACTATACACCAGTATAGGAAAGTATATGATGACACTTTAAGTATATGTAGTGAGGTCTTTATCCAGTTAGAATTGTTCACAATTTGATAAGCATGTGATAAGACCCCTCTTCAATTATCCTCGTTTTAAGACACACCTTTCAACCTACTTATATATGCCTAGTAGTAGGGACAATATCACAATACACTCTATACCTCTATTGTTTTCAAATAATTTGAGCATGATCTTATTGAATTTGTCTACAATATCAATACTTTATACAACTTTCCTGATAAAATGCAATGGATTTTAAATATTGTTAGCCCTGTTTGTTTTGTATATTGATCATGAACTTTAGATTATCCAGTTTGACATACACTTTTCAGTTTTAATATAATATAAAAGAATGACTTCAAAGACAATTGATATCCTCACTAGAATGATCAATTATGCTTTTATGTAACTTTATGTAAGTAAAAAAAGTACTTCTTTTATGTAAGTAGTGTGCTGCTTTTATCATAAGTAGTGTGCTACATTTATGAAGGTAGTGTGCTGCTTTTATCATAAGTAGTGTGCTACTTTTATGAAGGTAGTGTGCTGCTTTTATCATAAGTAGTGTGCTACATTTATGAAGGTAGTGTGCTGCTTTTATCATAAGTAGTGTGCTACTTTTATGAAGGTAGTGTGCTGCTTTTATCATAAGTAGTGTGCTACATTTATGAAGGTAGTGTGCTGCTTTTATCATAAGTAGTGTGCTACTTTTATGAAGGTAGTGTGCTGCTTTTATCATAAGTAGTGTGCTACTTAATGTAAGTAATGTGCTACTTTAATGTAAGTAGTGTGCCGCTTTTATCATAAGTAGCATGCTACTTTTATGAAGGTAGTGTGCTGCTTTTATCATAGGTAGTGTGCTACTTAATGTAGGTAATGTGCTGATTTAATGTAAGTAGTGTGCTGCTTTTATCATAAGTATTGAGTTACTTTTATGTAAGTAGTGTGCTGCTTTTATGAAAGTAGTGCGTTGCTTTTATGTAAGACTATAAATTATACATAAAGATGAAAGAAACCATACATGTTTTATAATAATAATTTCATTGATTCTTTTCAATAAGTCAGTCTAAAGGTAATAATTCTAATAAAACATGGGTGCAATTGGACATGCATTTTGTTTAGATAATATTCCCAATTTGTTGAAAAGTTGACAGATATATTTGTAAAAGGTAGTAACATCCACCAATCTAATTTGAACTTAAATGACAAGATTAAGTAAACATCCCTTTTAGTTTGAACTCTATTTAACAATTAAAGTAGTATTTTTAGGTGTGACCCACGAAATTCAATTGTTGGTGAAAATTCGACATGACATTGCTGGTCTTTTTTCACTGAATTGCTATTTTATTTTTCTCTTTTGAACTTTGGGTTTAATACCAGTTATGTTAACAGGAAAGTTTAAGTGAGTTAAGCCTGAAGACAAATATGTTTATCCTTTGGTCTTGCATATTGACACAACACTTGAAGTATTCAAAAAAATTCCTTTTACGTCACGATACGTGATGCATATGTGAGCTTTCAATAAAAATATTCTCTACTACTTCAAAGAGATGACAAATTTTTTTATTGCTGAAATATTTGTATTTATTTGAAAAAAAGTGACAAATAAAGCTTACAGAAATGAAATGAAAACATATGAAATAAATATTTAAACTTGCCCGATCTAATGAAGTTTCATATTTTGAAGCTGGTGTCATAGTAAAAATCCAATGAGAAAGCAAAAAAACACTTAATGAAAAATCCTTTTATAATTTAGCAGTCACTTATTGATAATATCATTTCATAAATTTAGTAATGATAGATTTAAATATATTTATAAATCAAACTATGATGAACACTTGAACAACACACTGAATTTCAAATAATATCCAAATTAATTGACATGTGAATAAATGAGAGTAATTCATCCTTGAAGAGCTTTCAAGATATAGTTTAGCCAATTACTGGATAGAATTTAACACTCAACCTCCCATAAATTGGTGAAAGAAATAACTTGATTTAGAAAGAAGGGTTCAAAAGGGGCCTGAGAAAGTTTGATGTATATATAAATAGCTAGAGTTTCACTGTTAATAGACTATTTGAGCAGTATTATATAGTATTATACAGTGGGTTTGAATAGAAGTAGGTAAATTTTATTCAACGATTTCACACACAAACTTTCTGAATTGATGAAATTAATTTTGAAGCAAAAATTTGATTTTTAATTCAGAAACATCGAAGTTGCTAAAGGCTCAATGGTTGGACAGCAATTCCCCAAACAATGGTATTAGATATTATATCAATGTTTCATGTCAGATATGATCAGATTTGAATAGAAAAGTTCTGATACAAAATAAAAACAGATATGTCCTATGCTATGAGATTTTAAATGTAACTGTTTGACAATAAAAACCTACCTTCATCAAAATGTAAACTATTCTGCATTCAAAATGTAACTGTAAATTCTTCTGCCCTTCAAAGGCAAACAAATTTTCTATGTGTCATCACAACCAATTTGTCCATGTCATTTTTAGAGTTTAAACTAACAATAAACTCAAAATAAATATTGAATTTGTTGAATTTTAAGCCTATTAAAAGTTAAATGTTAACCTTTTTGCTACATATACAATGATGTACAGAGCTAACTAAAGGTATTGACAACATAATATCAAATAATAATCCATACTTTATATTCTACATAGGTAAAACTGTAACTTCAAAGTTTATAGAGGTGTGTATCAGGTCGCATAATAACTAGGTATCAGCTATTAAAAACATGAGATATATGGAATATATTTTTGAACTAAATGAATTCAGCCCTTTCAAATTGTGTGCCTAACTTTACTTTCCATGAAAGTTCGATAGGGCAATGTTGTTGGTGGATTTCTGTTGCTATTTTCAGTTGGCACATGCGCAATTTGTATTATTTCTTGGAAATTTTTTGTTAAATCAGTTCCTTAAAATGACTATGATTGGTGAATATACATTCATATCTATCGAATTGCTGTCAAAAATTATTGTATGTAAACAGTATAAGTATGTATCCTTACTTTAGTTCCTCAGAATTGCACACCTCTAGTTTAGTCACCTATAAGTCAAGCTATGATAATCAATACTTGGTGAAAATATTGTCAACAGATGTTAGGTTGTTATTTCTTCATTCATTCATAAAAGAATAGTAGGCTCACTATTCATCTAGGTCAACTTAATATAGTATACTCTACAGCCAAGGTTAACAAGTGAACTCCTACTCCCTCCCCCTCCTAAATTCAGGAATATTGTTTTGTTGTTTTATTTCATTAAAAGTTTAAAAACATAAAAAGTCCTATCACAGCAGAATAAATTACATTTGGAGACTAATGGGAGATAACTCTTATCTCAACAGCTTATTACCTCCCTTGACACATCAAATACCAGTAATCCAACTCCAATCTTTTGTATGATGCTTATTTCACATGTACATTGCAAAAGAAGGTTTTCTGACAATAAATTTGTTTTCAAATATGATTTCTGCATTATTCAATAGTAAAATCAAGGGTAAATGCTAAAATATGGCCCATAATTTGAAAATTTGCTTTAGCTTAAGCAAATTACACCATGTACATATGTTAAATAAATGCTTAAATCTTTCTGATAAGGTTATATTTCACATATCTCATTATTATCTTAATATTCTATATGATTTCAGATGGTTTATTTTTTTTTATCTATACATAAAGTGTGTGTACATGATTAGATCAGTTCTTTTTTTGTCAATTCAATTTTTACATTTATTTCCAATTGCATGTTATAAGGTTGTAATACTACAAAATTTCCACAAAACCTAATTAATAAGTTTTGCCATAAAATAATTACATGGCAAATGAATTAATCTAACTAAATTTGAAGAAAAAAAGCTAGAATAGAAGTTTTAAGTATAATATGGTATGAATACAGGTGTTGTGTGTATTCAGATGTAATCAATATAAAATATCATGAATATAAAACTATTGAAGATTATTGACAGTTATAAATTATAATGATGATTAATGATAGAATTACACTATTCAGACTATTTGATATAACCAATATTAATTAATTATAATCAATCTAATATCCATGTCTACAAAATATCCTTCACATGTCAATTCTGAACTTTATATTACTGTATTCCACAACAATATTTGTTTCTAATTGAGATGAACTGAACACTAATTGCACACAGTGTGCAATGAGGGAAATTTTACAATGACAAGGCATAAAACTAAGTAATGTTTTAAAAATCTACCTATATTATTTTTTTACAATAGTAAAATATTTTCACTGTTAAAATAAAAGCTAAAATTGTAGAATGATCTAGAAATATTAAACCAGAACCTAAAAAAACAATGTTACTCAGTGTTTCACGCTATTTGATCTTCAAACAACTGACCTATTTCAGCCTGAGTCCTTACTGAAGTTGGACTAGTAGAACTTATTCTCATGTCTAAATTTCGAGACAAGTTTGGAACATTTATCTTAGGGGCATTAATGATAAAAAACATCTGTAAAATTCATTGAAGTGACACAAAATTGGTTGAATCTTCAAGGGTAAACTATAATGTATTATATTTGAATAGAATTCGGGGATGATTTTAACATGAGCTGTAATATTAACAGAAGTCACTATAACACAGGGATATTAAAACTTTATCATGATAATTGTCAGCATGGTTCAATAACCTAATTAAAATAACAATGATGATTCTTAACCATTGAATTTCTAATATTATGCTTAGTCATGAAATAATGTCTAGTATGTATAAAAAACACTTATAATCAACAAATTAAAGTAATTGACAAAATTATTATTTGAGAGTGACTTTGGATGGTACCCATATACAAATGATCAATAGTGTCCAAGGTCAAAATCGCCCTAGGATAGTACAAGTACTTTATAACTTAAGTTAAAAAATTTGGCATTGACATGAAGTAAATAAAGGCAAGATTTCAATAAGAGATCAGCTCTTATTTTACACTCAAAATATGTATGGTATAAACACACTACTCTTTTTATCTCCTTATTGACCAAATGACAAAAGAGTTTTGGCCGTATGCCTTAGGGTTGATTAGGTCTCTTTTATATCAGTTGGTCAGTTTGGGCTGAGTAATTTTCAAGTGAATTTGTGAAAGGAGAAATACACTCTCATGACCTTAAGTTGTGTAAACTATCATAAATTACAAACACCTATATTTGTGGGTGTAGAAGTTTTGAAACAGTTTTCATGAAGGTGCCATGTTACACCTACTTTTACTTTCATATCATATAAATTCAGATTGCTTTGAAACTATATATGTATCAGTGAGTTAGATTCTTATTCGCTAACCTGAAGGTCTGGGGTTCAATCCATGCAGATTTTTTAACCTGGTTTCCCCTGTCAGTGATGCAGGAGGGGCTGACATGGGCAGACGGGAAAATAAACCAAGGCTCAGTGTGCTACAGGCTGTGAGCTTAAATGCTGTCCTGGCATTATGTCCCTCATTGAACACTGCATGATGTTGCCCATTTCATTAGCCCAATGAGGTGCAAAAGAGAAGGTCTATGATATTTTTTTACCCCATTTGAAGAACTAGACAAACAAATTGGAGCACAGTATCGGTTTTTCATCTCGAAAAGTGGCACACGTAGCTGAGATTGAGCTCATGGTCTAGTTATAATGGAACAAGTTAACTGACAAGGGTATTGAATTGATTGGCATCAATATCAGATACAATTAAATTTCTCTATTCTGCCTTCAGGTGTGAAATAAAGTTAATGATCAATAGTATTGATTTAGTATTGTGACTAATCTATTCTATAATACTCTCTGATCAATACCAATCTTCTAATCAGTTCTGATCACAGTATCACTTGTCTATTTATAAACTTCTTATCCTTCACCTAATGCCACAGTTCTATAATTCTTCAGCTTGGTGACATGATATTAATATATTGTATGACCTACTGTTCTGTATTTCATTGAGAAATTGCTGATAGCTTGTAACAAGGGAAGTATTGGTTTTGTACAGATCCATCATGTCTTTTTTCTATGAAGCTGGGTCAAGAGGATTTACTTTTTGATAATCTTTAGATTTCAGAGAACCAAATCCTCTTAGCTTTCAGAAAAACAGCAATTATACTTCATTCCTACTTTTCTGCACCTGAATGGAATAATGATGATGAACAAAGCTATGCAGTGAACAATGAGGAAATTTTGTCAGGACAGCAGCATTAGCCTACTCTTTATTTGATTTCAAACTGTCGAGGGATCTTCAACGTGCACAGCCTGTAGAACATGGGGCCTCAGTTCATTGTACCATCAGCTTGTCAGTCTTCCCGACCTGAAAATGTCTACCCCACTGAGTCACAACGGTGCCCAGAAACATTATATGAACAAATGTTGTTTTTTTTTAGCATCAAATTAACCATTTTAAGTTGTAATAATCTGGCCTAAAATATTATTTAGATTTATCATCTGGTAATACTTGATGAGAACCTGATGGAATTTAACAAGCAAATTCAACAACTTAAGTGGACACGTCTGTTCAAACATTTCAGACATTGTTGATAAGTTAATTGGGAACTACTAGAGAAAATTCTCACTGGCAACCACTGAACTTACATGATGTTGGATTTGAATTAAGACCAGAGTTTAACAAATATGGGCCTGTTGGGTTGATTACATTTTTGACCCATTTAATTCAAGATTAACTATTAAATAAACTCAAGGCTTTCTCATTTATTTATGTTCAAAAAGCAATTGTGATATCAAAATCTTGCGAAAAAAACCCCAATATAGCACATGACCTTCACACAAAAATGGCTATTTTCTGTATTGATCCCACATGCGTCACTTCTCGACAGGATAAGCCAGAATTTGATATCAATGCGTGCATTTCATCTGGCTCTGGTACATTCAGAAGTCTGCATATCTCTGCCATTTGAAGTAACATATTTAACTATTGATCACATGACCCCACAGTATCTACAGGTGATTACTTCATCTCCATCTTGAAATAAATGTCAGCTATTTATGTATTTTATTTGAATCTTTAACTAAACAGTATGATGTCTTTGTTATGTCTATACTATCAGAACAATCAAGTGAGCTATTTCCAGATTACACTGAGGTTGAAGACTGACAAGACTGGAACAAATATAGAGATCAAACTTCATATAAAACATGCCTGTGTCAGACATCCCTGTTGATTTACACATGGACAAAATCCAATTCTTATTAAATGACCACCAAAAAATCATAAATTTCCGGACCATCACCATTGGATGGATGAAATGTAAGATGACTGGGGAAACTGTTCCTCAAGTAAATTGGATTTAGATTTTATAATTACATTTTCAAATAATTTATCCTGATACAAAATATCTTCTTTCTTTCTTTCCTGTATATCAACAAATCTAATGGAGAATTTCACAACCAACATTCAAAAATTCCTCCATTACAGTGAAATAGGTAGAAAATAAACACTGTAATTCTTTCATGTAACTACTAACAACCACCTGATAGAGTTATCTGTAAAAACTAATGATGAAATATAAGAAGTTACATAATGTCAAGAAGACAGTGGTATTTTACTAAAAATTGGATACCAAACTAAAGCTGCATTCCATGTGCCCAACAAGATGCATCATACACCTGAAGACCTTGTAATCTCACTGTGAAACATCCATTGCAATGATTGGTTGAAAAGGGTTGCAGAATAAAGCTGAAATAAGACACTCAGTTTATTCTTCAATTGATTTTTGGCATTTCCAGAAATGCAAAATATAATAATTCATTCATTAAAATAACTTTTTCCTCAAGAGACTGTATATTCGACCTCATAAATCAACGAGCGTCATTGAAAATCTGGAAAGAAGTCAAGGTTTTAATCCACAGAGGATCATCATGGACCATTACTAATGCACTCATTAGAATCACGTTTTATTTACCTTTAAAATATAGTAAATTGATGATTTCTGAATTATTGTACACAGACGACAATTCAATGGAAAGTTATATAAGTCTGTAAATAAAGATTAGGCCTACACGATTTTATGTGTAGAGTGGATGAATGAAATGAAGAAAATGAAGAAATGAAAGTAGAGTGGTAACAGGTGTAGTGTATATTAATTTATACCTGTACTTGAAAATGACTCATATCAAATACTAACACATTTGTTAAATATATTCTTTTAATATCTCAATTCATTATATAAATACACTGTTTCCAAACACACTTCATCTTGTTTCCATTCAATAATCTCACTGAACAAACTTGAGAAATGAGTTCTCTGGTTTAAGCAGATGTTGGGCACAAGACCCCATTAAAACTTGAACAATCAAACCAAACACTTCACCAGATAGCATGCTCTAGTGTTGCAATTCTTGTTTGTTTAGTGTTCTCCTTAACCTATTTTCTATTATATTCAAAACTATTATTCTACAAAGTTTATAAAAACTACACCTTGTTAAAAAAAACTCATTGAACAGAATATTTGTAATACTACATAACAGTAGTTTTCATAATGTACCATAGTTAAAAGAATACTACCTCTTAAAATGGACATTAAACTTATAGTCTCTTAACTTGGTCAACCAATGTATACGTTCATCAGTTGGACTTACCAGGTGCCATGACAAAAAAATAGAATCTCTATATATCCATTAAACTAAACAATTATTGATTGAAACATGCATTTAAGCAGGTTTTGAAATTACTTAGTTTAATGAATTGTTACTTAGTTTTATGGATTTATTGGATTATAGAGGGATTATTCTGTCGTATAGTTTTGTATAGTTTTTACAATGTGTAAGTCCACTAATGAACAAAGACTCATTTTAACCAAGTTTAAAAATTTCAATCTTTTGGTCATCCTAAGAGGTAGTATAACGCCATAGTCAAAATGCAAAAGCTTAAATGCACTTTAGCATAAATACATTGCAGAAAACAGAAAGTTATAGATTATTCAATCTATTCCTATGAATGAACTTTCTTAGCTTCAGTGAGCTGATACAAATTCAAGTGTCTTGCGATAAAGATTTGTTACAGGGGATGACTAAACTATATATTTCTCTATAAACAAAGTTCAAAAAGAATCAACACACTTGGTTAATTTTCAATTCAATTTTTCATCAGTTGTTAATGTATAAAACCTCAAAAGATGAATTTTAATATAAGATACAAATGATAATTTTGAATTCTCAAAAAAAGCCCAAATAAAAGCCTAAAATTTCCAAACACTTAAAGATGGGTTTCCTTAGTTTTTAGTGTCAAATTAGGCAAACTATTTGAATTATCATATATCCTTAATCATATCATTAAGTTCTTATCGCATTTGATTAAGAGTTTTAACCTATCATAAATGCACATGAACGTACACTATGGATACACAAAAAAAGACTTCTTGACCTTTCTTGATCAATCACTCATTGGTAATTCTCTTCTAATTTAGCTCATTATGAATTAATTAAGTACATGTGAGACAAACTGGTATTTTTCCAAGTCATTAGAACACCTCTACTTTCTATTTATATAAGCATTAGCATTTTCATGTTCATAAATGAAAATAAGGGAACCTATCTTTAAAAGATAAATTTTTAACATGAGATATATATTGACTTTGAATTTTGATGAAACTTTCTAAATGTTTAATATTAGATACAAATGATGAATGAGTTAATACTCAATAACCTAAATTTAATGAATAACAGTCTGTTTGTTTATATTAGTATGTATAATTTATGGAGGCGTGATATTCTGATATAAACTAAGTTAATTATTGATTGCCAATACTATTGATCTGCCTTTTCACCAATCAATCTCTCAAAGCATTGCTTTCATTAATCATAGATATTCTATACAAGGCCTGAGAGAAAATATTATTAATATAGAAAATAATTTTTTTTAAGTTTTGAACGACCAACTAACAGATTTAAAAAAAAATCATGAATCTAACTTAAGTTTACTGTCAGACAGATATGATAGTAAAAGATTTCCAAGGAAGCAGGTAAAAAAATGCACATTGCATGACATTGCACATTTAGAGTAGAAAAATTAGATAACTAGTACTAACGATCTGAACCGCAAAATGAACTGAGGAACTTTTCACATGGAAAAGTTTGTCAATCAATAGTGAGTAAGTAATTCATGATGAAAAATGGTATCATTTCATTTCTTTCTCTTTGCCAATCCTGTTCTATTTCTCTGACTATGGCAAATCTGCTAAAAGGCAGACTTTGTTAACACAACTCATACAGAGATAAGATTTTCCAAGACAAGATTGTTCTTGTACATTACCAATAAACCCTTCATTGATGAAGCTCTAACATCATTTGATGTCTAAGGTATTAAAGAAGTCTTAATATTCAAATGAAATTATGGAAATTTTATTGAGAAATAAATGTCAATCAAAGATTAGTAATCCAATGTAACCAGATATTAATTATCATATAACTCTATAACACCATCAAATTGTGAACATAAATGCATCACAAAAAATATCATGGACCTCACTCAAGTTTCATATATGCTAATCTTTGGGTAACATCATATACAATTAGGTAACGGCTTTAACTTTCACCAAGGCATCAGACTATGTCATCTATCACAGAGTATACGCTACCAACTTTTCCCCCTCTTATTTAAGATGTGTGCAGTAATTGCTCATTACAAAAGACCAAAATATAGAGGCAAACTTTTTCAAAAATCATAATATAGTATACCATTAATATAGCAGCATGGTAGATTTTACATAAAACATATTTAATTTGATTCATCTGTTCTATCCCTCAAAAATCAAAGTGAAATGTAATTCAGTCAAAAAAAGCCTCTAATACTCTAGTATAAAGGCTTTGATTTAATTTTATGGTTTTGGAATTTCTATATTAATTAGTTGAGAAAATCTATACATAAATTACCACTGATATACTAACTATTGTCTACAGTTCATTTAGTGCTTCAATTCTTTGATGATATAACTTCCATATGATAATATACTATGTACATGACATGAGCCTTGTATTCATGTATAAATCCACTCTGCAATAATTTCCTTCAATATATTGAAAATTGGTTAAATGAGAGTGAATAAAGAGAGAATAATCAGAGTAGGAAACATTTATCCTCTTAAATAACATTTACATTTAGGACAAAATTTGTGAAAACATCACTTAGTACAGTTGCCATCACCTCATCAGTACATGCCCAAATATTATGTTTACTATAATGCCCACAACTGCGTGTGTTTTCCCCATATAATTTATTGTACCTTTTCTTTAAGAATATGTGTCTGCTAAAACCTCTATTCTACATTTTTAGAATTAAAAATACTAAAAAAACATAAGGTTCTTCAAGCATTAAGAATTTGCTTCAGAGGTGTTGAATATCTGAAAGATCTTAAATCTTTAGAGGTAATACGCATCAGTTTACATCAGTTTGAGTCCTATATCATGTTGCAATGCAACACATTATAAATAAATTAACTACACTACATTTAATGATAACATATCAATAGCTGAACCTCTGACACTTACCTCAAATACATTGGACATTGTCACTTCCTCTTCTACTGAATTGTTGTTATTCATTTCAACTTCTGGCATATTAGGTCCAAATAACATCCCTGATTTTGTAGTATCTAATATTTCACATTCACAAGTCTCCGTTTTAGTTGACATTTTTCAATAAGAAAATACTTCCTTAATGTGCAGAAATCACATGTGTATCTAATCGTATAAAATTAGGGTATTTAAAATAGGTTGAACTTTTCACACTTTTTTTGATTATCTTGCTGCAGATAGCTGTACTTTTGATAAATTTAAAATTTTGTATTTGATATAGTATCCTATATAAGTGTGTGCTGTAATTTAATAATAAAATAAAATAGAACACAATATTAATTGATTTAAACACATGTTTTCTTTTAGCCAAGTATGCTCCATTTATCTATTAAACCAGGATAAAACACATTAGATATTGGCAGTATTAAAACACATAATATATCCTTCACTTTATATAACTTATTTTTCAATATGTAATACCTTCAATATAAGATAACTTAATCATTTGCTACCAGCACATATATTTTTTCTTTCACCAACTATCACGATATATATAGTTGAGTTTTTCTTTCAACAATCTAGATCAGTTGTCAGCTGGTAATGAAAACACAAGTAACAAAGTGTAAGTCTAAGAATGTGATAATCCGTTGACCAATACTGTATAACACTGAAAAACACCTTGAAGTCCGAATCCAATACAAGCTAGCTTAACTACAACAAATCTTCTCGAAGGCAGATTTCAATGGCCTTCTTTTCAGTGATTTGCATTTGATAATAACCTGAGTATAATACACAGAAAGCTGATATTTCTTCTCTTGTTCTGTTCGCGGTTATTTTATGAAATACATTTTTAACTCCAAGTTTTTGATAGGTTTTATGTTTGTAAATATTCATAATATGATGCTTTCATTTCACAATCAACAATAATAATTATGGCAGCTTGCATTTGAAAAAGTAATCCAGCCTACACAATTTCTTTATGATTATGGTACCAGGTTTTTTTGTCCAATAAATCACACATATATTGATGGTCACCTATATTTTGACAAACGAAATGAACAAATCCTAGATACTTGTATAGAGTATAACACCTCCCATTCACAATCCAATTAATACATTGTATAGCTAAATCACAGGTTGAAATTAATGAAATCAATAATGTGAATAGCAGACGACACCTACAGCTTTACAAATCACAATCGTAACAAGACTGGAACAGAAAAGTCTGATTTTTTATTTTGTTCTACAGATAACTTTCATTCCTGAAAACCTCTTGCTTCTAGAAAGTCAACAGTCAAATTCAATTTGTCAACATAAATGTCAGTTTCGAATATATTTGAGACTTTCAATGGTATAATAATATCTTGAAATGCACAACAGATTTCACTGTTTATATTTCCCACTACACCCAGTTCCGAGCAAGACCTTTGACGTTTTAGTTTAAACAATCCACAGCTCCATATATTTCAAGAGTTCCTGGCAGAAATGTGACTAAATGTTTTGAGAATTAAAATCAATCTATCCACAGCACTTTAAGGTAGAATGTAAAGACTGATCAGGTTTCAATAAATGACTTGTTCACAATAGAATTATCTCCATATGGCATGACAGCTCAAAACAAATGACAACATGGAATCAATCTTCAAGCAGACGCCAATATCCTTTAAACAAAAATTACGCAGTATAGGCAATCTTTGACAATGGCATTACAAACCCAAGATGAAAGTTCCAACCATAATAATGAAATTTCTGTCTATGAAAATTTCACTTAGCATCCCGCAATTTTTTAGAATAATTTACCACTTATGGAGCGAATGAAATTTGAATATTAAATAGATTCCATATTTGGCCTACTTCCAACACTGGAGATGACACAAGGTAAAACAGGAGCAGACAATAATAATGTCACACAAATGCTAGTAATCACCCTATATTTCTATACAATTGAATATTTTTCACGTGAAACATATTATCTATCAAAATATAATTTGTTACTTTTTGGTCACAGTCTGTTAATTTGTCATATTAAACATTAGCTACATTTAATATTGCTTATTCATTGAATTCAACTCAGCTTTCGCAGAAATATAGTCTGCTAGCATACAGTGATCAGTTCAACTGACTTTGTAACAAGCTTAGAAATTTGACTGTTGAGCATAAAAATCAGACAGAACATGCAACGAGCAAATCCAAAACTGTCACATTTTACAACAACCAATATTTCTGAAAATTATCCATAGGTCAACCAGTTAGCTTAATTATGAATCCATATTTCAAAATCCAAATATTGGCTGCGACATTAATCCAAATTTCTTTTACTCAAAAAAAAATGGCCAGCAATACATTTATATCACACAATCATAAACATACGTTATTGATGTCTCACAATGCACATTCACATAAAAAGATGTCTTCTTGTCACATAAAACATGATAAAACGTCCTGACTGACAACATATAAAGATATTATACTCTGCTACTTTATCCACCATACTTTATTGACATAGAAAACAAACCTTATAGAAAATGGCAGTTGACTATAATAATACGGTAGAAAATATATGACATCTTATCATAAACTAATATCAATATGTTGTCATACTGAATCCATTATAAACACCTTGTTGTCCATCTAGTTAGCTTAATAATGGTTGTCAGTCAGTCAACTAATGAGGGAAAACTGTAATGAGTTATTATCCATTGAAAATTCAATAATTATTAAAATGTTTTCTGAAAAATTTACATTGCCTTAATTTCGCAAACTTACGCAATTTCTTCCATTTTTTTTATTTTTCATTTTTCAAATTCAAATATTAGATACAGGTTTATATTTTTCATATATATCTCCTTTTGACTAACACACATTAGAAATTTTCATTTACAAAGTTTGCATGTTTATACTACATGTTTCTGAACACATCCACCATAAAGGGACAAAAACTTCAGTCCATTCTCAAGCTGAATTCAACTATAAATCCATAAACAATACAGTTGATTACTGGCAATATAACTGAGTTCAATACAGTGTTATATTTCACATAATGTTTTTATAACTTGATCCTTGTTAATAATAAACTATCTGGTATTTAATATAAAAAGAGGCTAAGCTATATATCAAATCTCATGTTCCACACATAATTAGTCCAATATCCAATTTATGTGAGCCGATATTATAGTCCTACTGCTTAAACATGTCTTTCTTGGAGTTAATGAACCACACCTCAGGCCTCAAGGAACAAATTTTGAAAAGTATAATAATTACCAATTCTGTCACAAATTATTACCTTCAATAAAATCAAAGGTCTACCACATTTGAACAATTATTTTTTCAAATGACCCTTAAGCAACAACTAAACAAAATTATTAAATTGATGCAGCAAAATCTTTTTTTAAATCAAAGTTCAGCTTCAAATTATCCAGCTTATTGTTTTCATAATCTTTGTAGAATGTTGATCTTTAATATATAGAACTATTCAGTCAGAAACAAAATTAGTAGTTGTATTGTTCAGATCTCAAGATGTTTCATGAATCAAACGAAAAACCGCACTTTGGATTTTTGGCATGGAACAGCTCTGAATCTAAGATATCTTATATCTGAGGAAACACAATCTTCTGCAGTTTTTACATTTAACAATTCTCAATTCCAAATTAAATCATACTTGCTGGTGAACTTTCAATTCCGTCCAAGCTATACTTCCACAAAATGACTACAGGAAAAAATCTACCAATATGTATATATCTATATGAAGCTTATTAAACATACAGTGTGATAGACTGTACCTAATGAACTTGGTTGATAATATTTCAATATATGATGGTTTTAAAGTGATATTAATATTGATTAAAGTGTAATATATTCAATCAGATTAAATTATCATGTCACAATTATAATAAAATAATTCAGTCCTTTTCACATAATTCACAATGTCTACACAATGATACTGTCCACAAAAATTTCAAAAGATTTTACACAATCGTTTAAAAGTGTAATGCATGATGCAAAATTTTGACTTCCAATGTGCCACTTCACCAGAACTTTAAACTCTTTAGTGTTACCTTCTGTTTCATTATTAAATTTTCACTAATATCCAAAAGACTTTAAAATATTCTATGTGAAAAGTTAGTTTAAATGTCATCCAACAATTCAATTATATCACATAAGAAAGGTATTGTATTTTATAGTGGGTACTTACGCAATAGGAAATTAGATACAAAAAATTGTGTTTATAATTCAATTTTAATCCATCGGTTTCCATGCATTGATTTTTACTTTACAGGGTTTTATCTAGGTCATTTAGAGGAAAATAGATTGGCATTAACTTTGAAGTGAGTTGTCTTATTCTACTACAGATTAGCATCCACCTTTTAATTCAGTTGCACATTGGCATTCACATTCAAGCATGTTTTGCTGACTTAACAGATTAGAATACTTCAAAGTTTCCACTCAGTAAGTTCTCCAACTCAGTTACAGGTAAGTATCCACTTTGAAAGTAAGTTCTCCAACTCAGTTACAGATAAATACCGGTATCCACTTAGAAAGTAAGTTCTCCATCTCAGTTACAGATGAGTTTCCACTTTGAAAGTGAATTCTCCAACTCAGTTACAGGTAAGTATCCACTTTGAAAGTAAGTTCTCCAACTCACTTACAGGTACGTATCCACTTAGAAAATAAGTTCTCCAACTCAGTTACAAATAAGTTTCCACTTAGAAAGTAAGTTCTCCAACTCAGTTAAAGATAAGTTTCCACTTTGAAAGTAATTTCTCTGATTCAGTTACAAATAAGTTTCCACTTAGAAAGTAAGTTCTCCAACTCAGTTACAGATAAGTTTCCACTTTGAAAGTAAGTTCTCCAATTCAGTTACAGATAAGTTTCCACTTTGAAAGTAAGTACTCCAACTCAGTTACAGGTAAGTATCCACTTTGAAAGTAAGTTCTCCAATCCAGCAACTGATAAGCATTGCCTCTAATACATTCTGCTCACTCAATTTCCGCATCAGCATTAATTTCTACAGTTGCAGATTAGTATTCACAACTAAGTAAGTTTTCCACCTAGTTTCCTTCATAAAACAACAACGACGATACAATAACACTTAAAATGTTTAAAAAACGCTTAATTTGATTGGATTTTACTTTCAATTTATAAGATCCAGATGTAGGTCAATAGTATGGGAGAACCAACAGGCCTTCTTCAAAAGTGTAACTGTCCAGTTAACCCCAGTTAAGTTGACATCAAATATACTGTCCAATTCACTAAATCCAAGGTACACCTTAGAACACAATCACATGCCAAATTTTAGACCAATATGATCATATTTGACTATTTCATTGAAATCTCTCAGGAAACAGCTGTTGTGGTAAACATTAAAGATAGATTCCCACCAGAGCAGTTTAACCAATCAAACCATATAAATCAATATGATGTAAATTTTAAAAAAATAACATTAAGTTTACTTGTTATGCACACAAAACTGTTCAATATATCAGTTGCAGAGTGACATCTGGTTAAAACGATAATTTGCATGTTATCATTGGTAATCATTTTAACCAATATTTTGTAACTTGTGTTGATTGTACTATATAGGACAGTTTATGTCAAAACTGTTACAATCACATTATTGAGAATTATTAACATTATCAACTATTCTGATCAATTCAAATAATACATCAGGTGATTTGGTTGCTGGTTGAAAAGTTCTAGAATATTCTGAAACATTTATCAATTGACAGCATGTTTTAGGTATTCAGTTTTATGATTATTCCTGAAGCAATTGTCAATTGATTTAAGACAATTTGAACATATATTCTCAGGGAAATTATTCATAGTAACTATGTAATACAGCAGATATTATTTTAGGTCATTTATCATGAATTTACATAGATGTATGGGTATAAAGCAGATGTAATAGGACATCACATCTAACTTAGCATGAAGAGCTTTATAATTGTAGCGATGTTAAATTGCTATCTTTCGAGCAATAAATCATTTTAATGGTAAATATGCAAAATGATATTAGCTTCTGTAGATTTTTTAGATAAAAACAAATCCCTCGACCAAAAATCTCAACCCTAAGCAAGACAAAATTAAGAGCAATTATTACAAAGTAGTGGATCCTCTACAATGACATGAAATGAATGGAGTTTTACATCCTATTTTTCTGCACCTAATGGTGATAATGAAGTCTGGTAACGCCATGCATCGTACAATGAGGGAAATTTTGCCAGGCGAACCATTAAGAGTTTCCACATAAGTAAGACTGGTCTGACTGATTATAATGAAATTTAAGATATTTGGGTTACTGTATACCAAACCCTGATGTGACCTGTCATAGTTATACAGTTTATAACAGTCATAAATAATGAAAAACCTATCAAATGCTTGTTCTTTCCTGTTTTGTTTGTCTCTTAGTTTTATTGACTATTAATGGGAATAATTTATCTTGACTTCAGAGACATCAAAGAATTCTGTAAATTCTGTCTTTAAACCATTACACTAACATAATAAGTTAATAACATTTAGTGCTTCTTACAAATCAGTGGAAGCCATATGGAATGAAATTACAGTGAAATAGATTTTAAAATGTGTTTATCAGGAAAGCAGTGCTCTTTCTGTCTATGAATATAAAATGTAGAATATATTAAGGGCATCAATATGTTTATTATGCCATTAAAAAAAGAATTGAAACTTTGAAGCTTATATTTTCTCATACTTTAAACTGTACAACCAGTGAATTATTGGGATCAAAGAATATTCACATCCAGGTCATAATTCTTTAAGTATATTTAACATGAAAATGTATTCAAATGTTTCAAATGTTTTTCAAATGCTAATCAGCTACAAAATATATGTCTTTCTGCATAATTCAGTATATCAGTGTTAAGGTGAAATAAGAATTTAATTCGTAGCAAGCACGAGCATTGGTCCACAGCTAGGAGTAATTTTGTACCTAGTCACATGGCAATGATTAAAAAATAAGATAATGATGTTGAAATTTCTAGTCACAAAAATCAAAACAGAAAAAGACTAGACAGCTAGTCTTTCATGAAAATGTTTGAACATGTTTAACACAAAAAAATATTAATCTGGAAAACATGTAGAGAATTTGAACATTGAGCCTGGAGCAGAGTGGGATTAGTTCATGTTTTCTGGGTGAATGTGTAATGAGTGTTTGATTGATAGTAAAATATTGTCCTAGTCTAGAATTGTGATATAAAAAATCTATAAAGCTACCATGGTTACGTTGTTGTAATGTTAATTTAAATCTAGTTTAATTACATTCAGGTTAAAACATTGCGTAACAGTCCTGGCTTTAATCTGATATAATGTAAAACAAATTTGTAAGCAGACGATATGTAATCTAATGAATTATGCAGAGGCTGAAAATTACATTATTTATGCACCATCTTCAACAATACTTTTAACAATGGTTTACGATATTGTTAAAAAATCATTCCTTTGAGGTTGCTGTTCTTTAAGCCTACACCATAATTAAAAAAAAATTGTGAACTGGTCAAATTGAATAATTATGTAGTTAGCGTCATGGAAGGTCATCCTTAAGCAACAAGGTCATCAACCAAGTCACTAACTACGGTATGAGTTATCTAACCATGGCTATTGCAGTGATTTTCTAGGCACTTTTAACAAAAATGCCATGATGGCAAAGCGACAATTTTATTACTAGTAATGACATTCTTGTTTCATGTATTACAGCAATGGTAAAATAAATTGTAAGAACCTAAGTAAACTAAGTTATATTTCTTATGATTAACTTCTAGTATGAAAGTACAGCAGAAAAATGGTAACTAATAACTAATAACTAGTAGTGTTAAATTTAACATTCAAGACACACCAGACATAATAAACCACAGTATTAATTATTACATATATAAAACTAGTATCAAGTTATTTAGGAGAAGAGTTTATCTATTATCTGTCTATCAGCAGGATGTCTACAATCTTAAATAATTATATTTATTAGATGATACCTAATAACATTTTCATCAGTCAACTCACAATGGAGCTAATATTTACAGCAATTGTAGAGTTATCTGCCTTTAGAAGCCTTAGCTAATCTAATATCATTATTCCCAATAATGGAAAACGATAATTGATACCCGGCTTTAGCTTCATAAATTTTTCATTTAATAATATGCCAGAAAAAACATTAAATAAGGCTTATAATTTGAAGCCATTTGACCCTCTACCTAAAATTATCTGTGCTATTTTGATAGTCGTGAAGTGGCCATTAAAGAAATTACTTTCTCTTATA
This sequence comes from Lottia gigantea, assembly GCF_000327385.1. Lineage (NCBI taxonomy): Eukaryota > Metazoa > Mollusca > Gastropoda > Lottiidae > Lottia > Lottia gigantea. The sequence continues at coordinate 283,495 of NW_008709146.1, forward strand.
TAATGATAGAAAACAGTCATTAATAGTATTTTAATGACAAGGTAAAAATAGCTGGTTTTGATACTTTACTGAATATCAAAATAACAATTTAATGCTAATTAGCATCATGGACTTCAGTTCAGACCTTCAGTTTAACCTTTGTAGACTCTTTTTACATTTTATTGGCCTATTTTTTACATCATTATTGAGCTCCAATCAGACCTGATTGGTAATAATGCACTGTTTCAATGAAAATAATAAATTAGATAAAGTGATAATGTGCTTTAATACCATTTTATTAAAAAATTTACATAAAATTGAAGTAATCAAAAACAGATTTGCATAAATTGAGCAGATGAAATAAAATAGGTGGGATTTGCCATTGAGATACTTAAATTAATTACATTTAAAATATATCTTCAATAAAGAAATTGGAGGAACCAGGCTATGAATTCTCGAATTGTTTTTAGCGCTAGAATATCCTAGAAACATTGTTAGAAACATTGTCCTAGAGCTAAAATCCTTTTGAGAATATACAGCCAGATTCAGTCTTGTATTGTATTTTCAGCCATTTTATCTTAATTATGCTTGGGCTTGGCATGCAATGAATTGATCATTCCCCCTGACATTGCATGATGTTATCATGATATTGAGATTAATCTCTAACATAATAGTAATAATCTGACGTGTCCTTACAAAATATTGAAATACCGTATATACTTAAAGATTATACAATAAGATGGATATATTACATTTACAATGAACAAAAACAAGTCAAACAATTGATAATAAGTATATAAGCTAAAATAATTAGTCTGAAACAAGCATATTACTTCCAACCTGGCATATTAGAACCACCAGAGACTGTATGCTAGACGACAACTATCATAGTAAGTAACTAGTTAAAAGTTTCAAACTACATGTATTGAATATATTTCATAGTGTAATAACATGTTTTTTAGGTTATGTTTTAATTCTTCTATATTGCTGATGTATTGAGCACTATTTTAACAGTGAAAATAGTTTGTTATTGTATTGAATATTATAAACATTTATATTGTCAACAAGGACGGAGTGCACATCATTTTGGTGCCTACATAAAAAAACATTTGTATTTACATAAAATATATATATAATATCCAAAAAAAAAAAAATAATGAGCAGCATTGACTCTTTGAGTGTAAAAAATAATATTGCCCCAATATATCATAACAATATCTATTAACAACAACAATTAAAGCACAATAAGTATAAAGTATAGCAAAATATATCGTTCAGCAAGTACCAGACTTTGTCTAGAATGTAAATTGATCATAAACTAAGTTGAATACCCTAGGACACAGGAAAATGATATCAAAATGTTTTTAAAGCATCCATCATTCTTTCATAATCTTCCATTATCATTTTATTATATTTTTCATGCTGCCAATTTCAGAATGAAAACTGAGTTTGTCTTCAATCAAGTAAAGCAATCAGCTGTAGCTGATAGAAGTGAATTTCCCAGATCTTAATTTCATTGAGCATGTGAACAGTAAATCCTACTCATCAATGTAAGGTAAGTCAAAATGAAAAAAAAAAAAAAACAAAACAATGATCAATATATATATATCATATACAACGTAAGAAAGCTTAGCTTGCAGTATAAAAGTGGACCCCATTTAAAGATTATATAAGGGCATGGTCATTTTAATGCATATTGAACTAATATATGATAATATAAAACATGTGATAAAACAAAATACAGAGTATAACAACAATTAAAGCATAAAAAGGTGTATAATGTTTTAAAAATAAAAATTTGGTTCCACAATAAAATTCTGCTCCCTTTCTTAAATGTGGTAAAAGTTTGAATAGAAATTCTTACAGCAATATCATTTCATATGATACTATAATAAAATAGTTCAACTGTTGAAACTTGTCTTATTCAAATTACACATAGTTGAACAGACTATGAAATGAAATGGTTTTTGAAAAGTTTCAATGGAGTTTTATGTCCTACTTTTCTTTAAAAGTTTATAGTATGATAATAACTCCATAGTATGATGTATAGGTATCAGATGATGACACAAGAACCAAACCAGGTCAAAAAGTATAGTGGAAATCTGTAGTAACTGTACAAGAAGTAGGTTTATAAAAATCAGAAGGGGGTTTACTCTTCAAGTTAGATGTTGCCTTAGTCGGTATGATGTCTGAAGGACCATTCACAGCTAGATTATCTGTATTCAAAATTGCATCCAGTGGTTTAGGATTGCATGAATCCTCAATTGTGGTAGGGCTCACAAGAACCTCAGCTGTTGATTTGGGACCAATTTCATCTTCATTGGAAAGTGATGCAAGTTTTGGATTTCTTATGATTGTAGGGCTAGTATCAAGAGATACAATGCCTTCTCTAGAACCATCATATGAAAAAGCATCAGCTCTGAAAGGTACAGAACTGTTAGATGAAAAATAACTAGATGTTGTTGACATAGAAGATTCTAATGATGTTGAGATCACTGGCTGTTCTACTGGTGGACTATCCAATATACATGGAATATATGCAGTAGCTGATACAAGACTATCTGAAACTGGTACTACAAAAGCTGAGGTGATTGGACTTTCAATAGGTGTCAATGCTGTATTTTCTGTTATTTTAGGTAAGAGGCCACTGTTGGGTGACCGAAATCTACTAGTCAAAGATGCAAAATTAGTATTAGTAGTTGAACCAAAACTTTCTTTTTTGGCGTTATCTGTTGATGAAATTGTAGGGCTATTTAATGTTGAAGATGCAGGACTATCAAACCCAGGAGATGAAGGACTATCAAGACTTGAGAATACAGGACTATCTAATGATGCATCTTCTCCACATAGAGAACTATCTTCACTCCAACTACTAGAACTTGCCATGTTACTCTTTCTCTACAAAATATACAATCAGAGCATTACTGTGAATTCCTAACAATGTATTGGTTGGTTTTATCAATGGGGTTTCTACGTTGAATTCTTAAATACCAATGAGAATTCCTTGGCCCCTCCACCTATTGATTCATAGAAATGACACTAGGTTTTATGTTCAAAGGGGAGTTTTAGAGTTGCTTTTCTTCTGGGGTCATTATGAAAACTTTTCTGATTGGTTCATCTAAAACTGAATTTCAATGCTAGGAATTATATCTAATCTCACTATGACCTTGTTTTTGCTATGGTCAATATCAAAAAGATGAATATGGATGAATAATTTGCAGGACCAGAAATTGTTTCATCTACCATGCTTTAACTGTAATACAAGATGCCACTGACTAGTCTATTCTAAATCAACCTTGCAAGCACAATAATTTCCATTGAAAAATTTTGGTCGGAATTTGTATCTTGCGTAACTTGGAGGTGTGAATCAAGTATGCTGTAAAATAAAAAATTCTTTAAACTTTGTAGTTTTCCACTAAGCTCATCAACCAAATAATCCAGACAACAACTATGGACAATGGCCATGCAAATTTCATGCAGTACTAGTGACACAATGTGAAATGACCATTGCAAATGAAATATAAAGTGTCCAAAGTAGAAAATAAAAAATATACATGCCTGAATGAATGAAAAACTTCCTTGAATAAAAACAACGATCTTCTTCCCTCTACCTGAGCGATTGTTTGTATTTTCATGATAATGGATAAATTAGGAAACTGAATTCATAATATCCATGACTATGGAATTACACTTAGATATTTAATCATATCTTTTCTTTTGTTTTCCTGAGTTTTAAGTGCAATGTAAATAATTATTGGATAATCTAAATGTCATGTACTTTAGTTGAATTGATTAGAAACATCTTATCATATTTCACAACAAACTATAAATAATGGTTTATGTTGAAATGGCTTTTATACAGATCTAGGTATTTAGAACATTCTGTAAAATATATACTGCAAGCATATATGGTTGACAAGAGCTCATTTCATGCTGTTGATGATATTTAGGATATAGATACAATGTACAAGAGGGTTAATTTTCCAATATTATAACTATGATCAGAAATGTGAGATATGAAGGGCAAAAGAACTGCTCATACAATAAAGCGACCAAAAGTGCTTTAATCTAACTGATAATCTGATATAGAGGTTTATTTTGTTACTTATATGATGGATCAATTTGAGAACTTCCATTTTACTTTTATCATTAAAATAACATTGGAATATGTTATCAAAGGGAAGTAACTCTTACAAATATAAAAAAAAAATCCAGAACACATGAATTGTATTGCACTGAATACAACTAATCACACACCCAGAATTACTTTTGGAAGCTATGGGCTTAAATCATGGGCTAAAAAAATCATTTTTGAAACAAAAAACTATGTACAGGAATAACTGTGACTGAATTAACTGTTACATTAGAACAATATCTAATTTGAATGTGTGTATGTAATATATTTATGCAGACATTAGAATATGTCTTTCTTGTTGTACAGAGAACAAGTGCTACCTTACTTATAAAACCTCAGACTGAAGTAGGTCAGTTGCACAGTGTGAAACTCATAGTAACAACATGTTTCAGGTTGTTTTAATATTTCTGTATCTCTATATCACTCTATAAATGATGTATTGAGCACTATTTAAACAACATTATGTTATTGTAATATATATATATAGTAATATAATGATATATCAATGATGATTGATGCATACTATACGATGCTTCTTGAAATAACACAGATCATATCTCAAAATCAGTGACGTCACTTGAATGTTTAGGTGATGTCACTTGAACGTTTAAGTGACGTCACTAAAATGTTTAGGTAACTTGTGTTACTTCATGAAATAACAGTCATGCTGCAAAAATCTGTGAATTTTTATAAAAAATATCAACAATTTTGAAATGTTTGCTTTAAAACATGCATTGAAACATTTCATACAAAAGGACAATGTTGTGTGTAGAAATTTCCTTCATTGCACACAACTATTCCTTTAATGTGTGAAAAGTGTGATGTATTGTGGTGATGCATCATAGTAAAAGAAATACTTACAGGTTCTTCTGCTAGAGTGTTTCTACTATCTAGAGTGTCTTGACTTTTACGTAACTGTATACTACGGGACAAACGATTACACAAACACACCACTCGTAAGGATTGCTGTAAAACAGGCGAGGTAAAAAAAACTCATTCAACAACACTTGAATTCTTATTTTCAATAAATCAAATGACTAGAACATGCCAAATGCATAAGAGGGGGATTTTAAAGATAATCATATGCAAAAATTCTTTGAAAATCTATCAAGTAGTTCAAAAGGGCAATATGTCACTTTCATACATTTCTAAAATTTACTATAAAAGGTAAAACTCAAATATCAAAAGCTTACCTTCCATCGCTTTCTAGCAATAAATGTTTTTAAATTGTCTATATTTATAACAGCAGACTTTCTCACATCCTCATGTTGCTTTTCCTTTGGCTGTAAAAGAAGAAAATAAGTTGAGTTATCTCCCATTAATCACTAACTAACCAAGAGATGAGGCAAATTTCCAGCCAAATTTTAAATTAATCACAATAAAAAATTGCATTACATCTGGATTTTAGAAGTGAAATGGGCGTGGACACACAGTCATATTGTGAGAATTAACCTACCTTTATCCATGGATGTTGCAAACAATCATCTACCTTGGCACGTTTTCTGAAAATAAAATATAACATATGCAATAAAATCTTATTCTTTGATGAACATAAGCTGCAATACTTCATTATTGTAATTGTAAGTAGGAGCCAATTTGATTGAGAAATGCTATGTTTGCTTGTGCATTGGTTTTACCTTCTATTGTTAAACAATGTAAATAATATATATTAACTGAAATTATAGTGGAAACCCCAAAAAAAATTACCTGACATCTTTAACAAACAACTTTCGAATAAAATCTTTGGCAAGTTCACTGGTTCCAGAAAAATATTCATCATCAAAATCATAAATAATGGCTGTAATATTATGATATGTTTCTTGTTTATTATCACCTAAAAATGGCGAGGCACCAGATAATCTGAAAAGACAAAATTTCATAAAATTATTGTTTTATTCAAAAAGAATCTGACATTTTTAAAAGTGTAAAACTAAAAACAAGATTCACACCATTCCAATTTCCAGTCAAACATCTGTGTTCGTCACATTTATTATGAGATTTTATTTTTCAAGGAAAGACTAAAGATGAATTTTCTCAGATAATGTATATGATGCATTGAGAATAATGAGAAAATGTTCAGCTTTGATCTAAAATCTTCATGATAGTGGTATGGTTTTAATCTAGTTTAAGTGGAATTGAAAGAGCCACAAACATTTGACTGAGAATTGGAATGGTTTGAATAGATGCTATCAGTGTCCTAAATACAAATTAAAATTTTAGAGACTTTTTTCTTGATTCAATAAATAAACTAGTTACAATCTGATTTGAATTCTTAAAATAACTTTCAAGAGGAATATGAGATAGAATGCAAGAAAATGTGTAGAGATAATGCAATGTGTTTATATGTTTGTGGTGATGTGAGATAAACTTTAAAGATTCAATGTCTAGTAGAAATTCAGCTTTAAACCTGCTAAATGGGCCTGTATTCTATATTCCTCTTTTCTAACCTAACTCTTAAGATTTAGCTATCTTAAATGACAGTAGATGGGGTTCAATTTCAGAAACTTGTTTTACTTTTCAAAATTAAAATCTAACACCCCATTTTCCTGAAATTCAATAGTATAATAAAATTTCAATTCTGAAAAATGATAAATATAGATTTAATTGAGCTCTATGCCCTTGTAAAGCAAATATTTAGAATAATCTAGATAAACATATATCTCTTTAATTGTTTGCAAGAGCCTCAAGAGTTTAATTATCTATCTTTTAATTCAAAACAAAAAAAATAAAAATTTTCAAATGATGCACAATAAAACTTCCAGACACATGCACTTTGACCTCTGTTGAAATATTCCAGAAAGCAGAGAAATGGTATCAAGTTTGAATCTGGTTAATCATGTTTTAAATAAATAATTAGTTTCAGTGATAAATTACCAGAATATTTACAGTGATAAAAGATCATCTCTCAAAACCATTAATTATAGATCAAATACCATTCATAAACCATCACATTACAGTCTAGATTACTAGATAATACCACTTTAACGTTGAAATATCTTTCAAAATATAAACTGCTACAAATACGTTCTATACTTCAGTCAAGTATGGGAATTTCAAGTTTAAGATTTATCAGCCAATCCCTGCTAATAATTCAGTTCTTCAGAAAAATTGATAGTGGTAATATTTGCCTTTTCAAATGACTTGATACCATTGATGAAACTGGGTTTGCTATTACCCACATTTTTCACATATAAAGAAGAATTTTCTCAGATAATGTCTGATATGATGCATTGAGGATACTACAGAAAAATCAAATGAAATGTTCAGCTAAATCTGAATTTGAATTAGATTGAAATAATAGCCTATTTCCTATGAAGTCTTGAAAGAATCTAATGTAAGGTTATAGAATGAATACTGTTAACATGCTGTATTCTGAACAAATTCTATTCATTATGAAATGTAAGATTGAGCTCATGTCTGAAATGCATTCAAAGTTTATGAGGTAACCAAGTTAAAAGTTACTTAGTATAACTACAGTAATTATTGCCTTGCAACATCTTGAATACAAATCATGTACATTACTTAAAAGAAGGTTGAATTCAAGAAAATCACATTCTATAATCTTTGTTTAATGGGCAGTATAATAGGCAATTAACCCGTTAAAATGGAAGATAACACTCTATCTTTACTGCTTCTAATAAAACCTATCAGGTAACATTTTAATCACATTTCAATCAATCTATAATCAAACCCATCTTCTTTATAATCACAGGTAATCATTGTTCAAAAGAAACTCAGATTTCAAGATAGATTCCTACTTCATTGTTTATCTCATTATAGACCACTACTGCAGACTCCATTTATTGAATGTTTCATGAATAATATACAGAACTATAACTTCTTAACAGGTCAATAATTCTCAAAACTGAACTGAACATATGTACCTCATTGAGAAGTTCTTAATTGATATCTAATCAACAGATTTTTTTTTATGTTTAGTGGTAATCTAACTTTAAAAGATTAAAAGAATGAAGCTATAAAGGTATCTTTTCACAATGATTTGGCATGTCAATTACCTTTCACTAAAGACTAACAAAGGGTAATTTGAAACCACATTATTTCTCTATTTAATCTCTAGTGTGTCTGTCAGTGAAGTCTTTTATCTTTTGAGAATTAGTCATAATACAATTAAAATCCAATTACTTGAGAAACCCAAATATTTTTATGTTCACCTAGTAACCCTGGGGTCACTATTAATTAACAGTGAATTTCAAAATCCACCTTTGTTTTGTTTGTATGCATCCTACAACTTTACATTATTGATTAATGACTTGATCTTAATTTCAAAGTGTGATACCTTAATCCAGCTTTGATATAGCACACAAATTACTTTTCAAGAACATCTTGAGTGCTGTCCAGCACTCACTGACAATTAATAAACTTATTAGATTAGATAAAGAAATTGGGAATTATAATACTCAATAAGGGCAGTTTCAGACAGATTTAAATAGATTTTACACATTCATTATCTCATATCACAGTTTTTCATTGATCATTAACATTTCTGATTTCCATATACAAATATACTTTTAAATTCAGGAATGTTAAATATGGTTTAAGTACTAATTTATAATGCACTACGATTTTAACTCAACACATTAAACTAATATGATGACATATAGGGTGAATATTGTGTTTTTAATGCAAATTCAAATTATCTGTTAATCTAAGCATATCTAAGCATGTAGGTTGATATTTCTGTTTTTTAAAAAACAGATAGAAGGAATCCTGGCATCATTGTCCATGGTTAGGGACGGAGCTAGTGCTAATATTAACCCCTGATTTACTTCAATAAGTTCTTCCTTATTTCAACAAACCATCTGTATCTCTTACTAAGAATATTTTGTTGTTGAGTATAGCCTAAACAAAAATATCAAAATGGACAATGTTTTATATTACCACACAAGGAGAAAAATTATTTAATAGACTCAGTTAAAATATAACCTCTGTTTAAACCCCACCTCCCTAACTGAATAACCTACAATTTAGAAATAACCTTGGTTTTTCCCCTGAGTTTAACCTATCAACTTGATTAACATGCTTATCAGATACGTAATGCACATAAATTTCTCCTGATGGTTGAACATTGCCATGCAACATAAATCATTAACAGTAATGAGAGACTGGTGTGGTAATTTTATCTGCTATAACAGAATTATCTAGCTGCAGTGTTTTTTGTTCATTTTAAATGTAATTCAAGATGTTTAAAGTGGCTAACAGACTTAATTTTACATAAATCAAAATTTGTTGAGGACATAAGGTTGCTGTTATTTTACTTCTGAAAATATACCTAAACAATTTTGTTTGTAATGCCGTCATTATGCAAAACTAAAAGCTGGAAGCAGAACAGATAGAAATTCAATGGGCGAATGTTTGCTTATGTATTTCAGCATTTTTTTGAGATACATGTTTTCCATCTTCACAATATCAAGCTATTACGAACTGTATTTTATACCTTGACTGCAATAGCCACCATTCTTGTTGATGGTTATGATTGGCTGTATTTGCTGGTATACAATCCAATCAAATCGCTGCATTCTATGATACAAGAAAGGTGGTTATTGCAATCAAGGTATAAGATGAAGTTTGTAATACCTTGACATTTTGCAGATATAATGTTTACATGCTATTTAATATTTTGAAAAAAAAAAAGATTTTCAACATCAGTCCTGTCGTCCACTTTAAGATGTCTGAAAGTAGAATGATGATGAAAAGAAAAAGTAATTTGAAGACTGAAGAAGTTAATGGTCTCTATCTCTAGTCAGTGAAGGTAAAAAAATCTAACTTCCTTAATGAGCTATCAGATGCCATCTAACCTAGGTTACAAATTCTTCTTATTCATATCATATGAGAAGAGATATCTTAAAAAGCAACCCTGCTGGTTTAGACATTTCAAGTAGTATTTATCATTCTTGCTAATATAATTTCATTTATCAACATCAAAGGGACTAGAATATTTTTTAAGCCTTATCAAACACTTTCTTTCTAGACAAGATCAAGATACAGGTCAAAGTGACCCAGTAATTTTCAAAGTAATTTCAAGATACATTGATTTTTGTAGATTCCTTCAGATTAGGTAGATTCCAAAATCACCACAGTAATATCATATGTCAAGAATAATTCTTATTCCAGATAAAAATTGTACTTTGTCAGTTATTTTTGGAAACAATCTAAAAGATAACCTATTTTTGATGCTATTTATATAATATTTCTATTTTTTACGAATATTAGTTGTAGGTTAACGATCATTAGAAACTAGGTCACTTCTGACCTACGAAATGAATTTCCCTTTTCTTTTTTCTAATAAAAGACATTATTGGTTGCCTGACTAGTTGTTCATTAAGATAGAAATAGAAGTATAAATAATCCATCTATGATAAAAACAAATGATTAATCCATATTACATATTTTGTATTTGGAACTTTTGGTTTGAAATGCTGAATCAATGCAATCTATTATGAGTATTTATGGCTGTTTTGGGGCTGTTTTAGGGTTTTTGGTTTAAAGTTAGATATTTTCAGTGTGATCTGATTGAAGGATCTCTTCACATGCATAGAATATAACACATATCTGCTCTGTTTTGCATCCATCCAAAGGGCGAAAATATGCGTAGGAACACAAGATTTTACTCAAGACTGCGTTTGGCGCCAAAAACCGTTGGTGTGCCCCCAACATTATAGAAGAAAGAATCAATATAATTAAAGGTGTAAGAATGTACAGGTACTGTATATATATTATAACATCTGTTACTGTACATCCTGTCTTGTTTTCTAGAAAAATAAATGATTTTTTTATTGGTTAATGACTAATACCATACACTATCTATACTGGTATCCATTGTAGGTCTAATCTATCTGATGACTAACAGTCTGGTAGAAACAGACAGGCTGCAATGAGAGTGAGAGAAAACCTGAGTATATAGAGTTGAATCTGATGGTTTTTATTACAGACATGTACTGTGTTGCTGATAAAACTTGCAAAGGCTGTGGTAATAAAAAGAGTTTTATTTGACATTTTCTATGATATAAATTTATAAATTTTCATTTTTGAATATTTTCTGCTGGTGGTTATATCATACTTGCTGCAATTTGTAACAAAAACAACCAAAAGCAGCATGGCCAGTGCTTATTGCAATTCCAAGCCACAATCTTATACAATCATATGAAGAACCTTGGTTGTATTTGATTTTGATAGTGTTTGATAAGCAAACACTGCAATGGAACTGGAAACTTTGTAATCAAAGAAGTCTTTCTGCAATCTGAATTCCCAATCCTATGTTATATCCGCTATTTTATAAGTTAACAAATCTACTTCTGTCTACACAGGAAACAGATATATTAACTTCATCATAATAAACCTTATCATCAATATCATTTTTTATCATTTCATATAAACTTCTATGACAACTGTCATAATATAAGACTTCTGTTATTTTTATTTGAAGACTTTTAAATATGGGACATGAAAGAATGGTTGGTTGTGAACTTTAAGGTTTTGGGCTATAACCAAGATAACCAAAATCTATGAATAAGGATTAATGAATCCACAACCAACTTAGCTATGTATCTTAGCCTGAAGAGTTTGTCCAAACAAGAGTAATTTCATCAAATTAAAAGCCATTGCATGTACAGACGCATGTTACACAGGATTGTTTACAAGATTATTTTTGATACAGCATGTTGGAGAGGGACTAGTTAATTAGATTAAGACCACAAAAATGTCTTAAACTAAGCTAATATGTTCAACTTAATATTGGAAAATCAATATTAATACCATTAAATATTACAGAAGGCTGAATAAAGACCTAATGAACACTCTATTCATTCTCTAAAGTATTGAAATATTCAATTAAAAACTAGTGTAGTCTATAAGATCAATAGAATATATCATAAAACATTCTAATCTCTATATTATATTATAATACAATATATTTAATACTACTATCATAAATGACCGTCTGTGGAAATTGACCTCAGCAAAAATAATTCAGAACACACAATAGACGTTTTATGTTTTGGTATTAAATGCTCTGCTTTTAGAAAAAGGGAATAAGGACAGTATGTTCTTTATATATGTGCAATCTTATATCCAATTTTTAGTACTGGTATATACTTCATGACAATGGCCACTATACTTGTATCACAGGATGCAGTGTTTAGATTGGATTGTATGCCAGCAAATACAGCCAAACAGAGCTCACATCAGAAACACTGTAAATATAACTGATAACTGATGTTCCATTCATTACATTTGGACTTATGATCTAAAATCATACAGATGTTTTACTAGAAAATGACTCCTGTGGCATTTTATACCCACCAAATCAAATCAGTCTTGCAAATTACTTATTAATACCTATTGATTATATACTAATAAATAGTACCTGGTACTCAATCACTATTTTAACTAATAAGCTTAAATGTCAGGCTGATATTTGATAGAACTATTAACAACATTCCAGAATTCTGATATCTATTCCAAGAAACCTTTCATAGCAGAATAAATAGCGTCTCCAGAATTTGTTGACTCAAAATTACACTGAATCCCTTTAAAGTTTCTTTAATTCTGTCATACCTTATTTAATTTGTGTACCAGTGTCATTAACTTCGTGTTTAATCATTAATTACTAACAATATCTTGTGTTGCCCATATATGAAACTATGTAATTTAATTTAACAGTGAGTGATGTCTACTAATACAGATGTCCTGATGTGGATTTTATGTCTGAAACATGTTAACTAGTTACTAGTCAAGTTTGAGGTCTTTAGAATGTTCTTGCTTCTGTTCAGTGACTACTATAATTTTGTATATAAGTGGAAGTGTACTTGGATTTAACTCTCATTAAAAGTAACTGTGTCAATAAGTATTTCATATCCAAGTCATGTAAAGAAAACATCAGACCAGTTTCTGTCAAAAAATTATAATGTTGTTCTGAATCTTTCCCACAAAATCCCCTCCCACATTCTGTGTCAATGCTATGTATAATTTAATCAATAGGTTTCGTAATAAATGAGTCAGAATTCAATATCATTGATTAATAATTTTTTAGTTTCCCACACATAAGTACATTATTTTACTCTGTCAATACCTTACCTTACTCTAGGCATAATCTTTTGAAAGTGATAATTAAAGTTTAGTGTCCGGTAAATACATTTTATGTTTGAACAAGTTCACAATGGTGTTCCCAATGCAGAGGCAGAGTTTCTATTCCAAAGTCTTGTATAACAACTATTACACATACATGAATGACAAATTTTCATGGACAATTTTTACAATTAGAAACAGAAGCCAGATTCAGATTTAAAAATCTTTATTCATCAAATTTGAAGAAGATCGATCAAAACTTGACAAGTTAAGAGAGTCTTTATCATTTTCATGTGAAATTTCAAGCTATTTTGAACAACAAGCTATTGGCACCAATATCAAATATAGAATTGCCTCAGAGACGAATATTTCTTAAAACATTCATCAAAGTCAAACCTTAAGACAGAAGTCAGATTTAATAGATGTATGCAGTAAAGCATGTTCTGATAGGATTACAAATTATCAGAAATCAATTGAAGCCCATTCATATCATTCTAGAGTCAATATGATCTAGACAGAAAACTGATGTATCAAGAAATATCTTATTGAAAGATAATGACTTCTTAACATTTCAAGCATGACAAACTATATGTTTTTCTTTATAAATTGCAATACAATTATTGGTATTGGTGCTATTTTAAGTTTGTTACAATTGATAGGTATTATTTTAGGTTTGTTACAATTGATAGGTATTATTTTAGGTTTGTTACAATTGATAGGTATTATTTTAGGTTAGTTACAATTGATAGGTATTATTTTAGGTTTGTTACAATTGATAGGTATTATTTCAGGTTTGTTACAATTGATAGGTTTTATTTTAGGTTTGTTACAATTGATAGGTATTATTTCAGGTTTGTTACAATTGATAGGTTTTATTTTAGGTTTGTTACAATTGATAGGTTTTATTTCAGGTTTGTTACAATTGATAGGTGTTATTTCAGGTTTGTTACTTCAGGTTTGTTACAATTGATAGGTATTATTTTAGGTTTGTTACAATTGATAGGTATTATTTTAGGTTTGTTACAATTGATAGGTTTTATTTTAGGTTTGTTACAATTGATAGGTGTTATTTCAGGTTTGTTACAATTGATAGGTGTTATTTTAGGTTTTTTACAATTGGTAGGTGTTATTTTAGGTTTTTTACAATTGGTAGGTGTTATTTTAGGTTTGTTACAATTATGAGCTTCACATAAACAATATGTCAGACAGCAACACATATATCAAAGGAAAGAAAAGTTCAATGTAAAGTGGCAACAAAATCTCAT
>NW_008709146.1:298007-300076 GCF_000327385.1 Lottia gigantea
TTACTCTAATAAATTGATTTTTTATAGAAATAATAATTACTGCTGGTGGTGAGAATATAGCTCCAGTACCAGTAGAAGATACTGATTGTTTACTCTAATAAATTGATTGTTTTATAGAAATAATAATTACTGCTGGTGGTGAGAATATAGCTCCAGTACCAGTAGAAGATACTGATTGTTTACTCTAATAAATTGATTGTTTTATAGAAATAATAATTACTGCTGGTGGTGAGAATATAGCTCCAGTACCAGTAGAAGATACTGATTGTTTACTCTAATAAATTGATTGTTTTATAGAAATAATTATTACTGCTGGTGGTGAGAATATAGCTCCAGTACCAGTAGAAGATACTGATTGTTTACTCTAATAAATTGATTGTTTTATAGAAATAATAATTACTGCTGGTGGTGAGAATATAGCTCCAGTACCAGTAGAAGATACTGATTGTTTACTCTAATAAATTGATTGTTTTATAGAAATAATAATTACTGCTGGTGGTGAGAATATAGCTCCAGTACCAGTAGAAGATACTGATTGTTTACTCTAATAAATTGATTGTTTTATAGAAATAATAATTACTGCTGGTGGTGAGAATATAGCTCCAATACCAGTAGAAGATACTGATTGTTTACTCTAATAAATTGATTGTTTTATAGAAATAATAATTACTGCTGGTGGTGAGAATATAGCTCCAGTACCAGTAGAAGATACTGATTGTTTACTCTAATAAATTGATTGTTTTATAGAAATAATAATTACTGCTGGTGGTGAGAATATAGCTCCAGTACCAGTAGAAGATACTGATTGTTTACTCTAATAAATTGATTGTTTTATAGAAATAATAATTACTGCTGGTGGTGAGAATATAGCTCCAGTACCAGTAGAAGATACTGATTGATTACTCTAATAAATTGATTGTTTTATAGAAATAATAATTACTGCTGGTGGTGAGAATATAGCTCCAGTACCAGTAGAAGATACTGATTGTTTACTCTAATAAATTGATTGTTTTATAGAAATAATAATTACTGCTGGTGGTGAGAATATAGCTCCAGTACCAGTAGAAGATACTGATTGTTTACTCTAATAAATTGATTGTTTTATAGAAATAATAATTACTGCTGGTGGTGAGAATATAGCTCCAGTACCAGTAGAAGATACTGATTGTTTACTCTAATAAATTGATTGTTTTATAGAATTAATAATTACTGCTGGTGGTGAGAATATAGCTCCAGTACCAGTAGAAGATACTGATTGTTTACTCTGATAAATTGATTGTTTTATAGAAATAATAATTACTGCTGGTGGTGAGAATATAGCTCCAGTACCAGTAGAAGATACTGATTGTTTACTCTAATAAATTGATTGTTTTATAGAAATAATAATTACTGCTGGTGGTGAGAATATAGCTCCAGTACCAGTAGAAGATACTGATTGTTTACTCTAATAAATTGATTGTTTTATAGAAATAATAATTACTGCTGGTGGCGAGAATATAGCTCCAGTACCAGTAGAAGACACTGTAAAAGAATGTTTACCATGTATTAGTAATTGTATGTTAATTGGTGATAAATGTAAATTTTTATCCATGTTCCTTACTGTCAAGGTATGATATATTCTAAGATTTTAATTCCGAGACTAAGGATAATGATAATGATCTTCAATAAACTGGATTTAAATTTAGTGACTTTATAGTGATGATGTTTTTAATTTGAAAAGCTTTTGATAAACTTTTGAATGTCTTTGAAAAGTTTTGGATGAATGAAATACATTTTACATCAAAATTAGACTATGGAAATTGATTTACTGTTATTTCACATCTTCATATCAACCACCTCCAGTTACTGTAATGACATCTTCTAACCTACATTTTGGGCTTGTGTCTCAATATTGCAAAATCCCACAGAGTATTTTAATTTGGTTAAAAACTGATATTTTTGTATTTAGTGCCAGATAGATCCAGAAACTCAAGAATCTTTAGAACCTTTAGATAAACAGGCTATAGAATGGTGTGAGAGTATAGGTAGTTCAGCTAAAACTGTCAGTGAATTCCGAGAAGATGAAATTG
>NW_008709146.1:301313-303445 GCF_000327385.1 Lottia gigantea
GTTGGTATCTATAATTCCATTTCCATACATACTTATTTTCAGGTCCAACATTAAAACTAAGAAGACCAATAGTAGTGAAGATGTATTCCAAAGAAATAGAAGAGTTTTACGCAGAGTAAGATGTCAAGGTCATACATTCCATCCATATCAAAACACCACTATAATTTGTGATACAAACAAAATGGAATTTTTAGTTAAAATTTATTTAAATTAATTATATTTTTATATTTGTATATTAAGGGAGAGTGTCCGCTTCATAAAAGTAGGACTTGAAGGTAGGTCCTGTATCCCTGTGAACAGTATTATATCAATTTTGGTTCTTTATGTCAATGCAGCGGGGAAATTCATTTGGATGTAATTATTTTCAAATACAGATTTTCACAAAATGTCCACAATATAATTCAGTTAAGCAGGATCTATATATATTAGTGTAGATATATCCTTATATATGAACATCCATCAGCCAATCAAATCTCTGCCCTCTCCAATGCTGGGATTTTGCTATGCAAACAAAAGGTGTATTCTGAGAAGCATCAGACACTGAATGTATATACTGACCATAAAATACAGGTAATATAGCATTTTTTTTATGTATACATTGCATTAACGTTACATATATGTATTTGAATTAAAGTCACACTACTGAATATTACACAGTATTTATAGCACCATTTTGCTCAAATGTGTAGAAATATATTTATTATTTAAATCAATTCAATCAATGTTAGAGTATACTTTACCTCTAACAATTGAAACAATATATACAATGAGCTATGGCATTGAATTAAATCAACTGGGCATTAAAGTTTTATTATTTTTTTTATAGGAATTGTAGACATGCCTTAAAAATGATATATTGGGTTCTATTTCTCTTCTCTTTGATCAATTTCTGTTGTAGAACTTTTGTTTATGTACATTGGACATTATTTTTCCATATTAGTGACCCAAGAATTTATCTGTATATCAATTATGTATTTGGTTTGTTTGTTTTTGTATATTTTGGTTCATTTGTTTTGTTTACAAATATATTTTTATACATATTTATGGTATGTTACATTGTTTTGTTTAGACATATATGTTTATTTTCTTGACGTCTTCCATATTATAGGGAGGTTCAAACAGCGAAGATTGGTCTAAGTTGACAGAATATGATAAAATACTATTTTTCAGTAGATAAATTTCATTATTTTCAATCTATATTTTTAATATAATAAATGTTAGTTTAATCTTGCCAGTGCTATTGTGCTATTATTGTATTTAGGATATGTTTTATATTGAGGGTTATATCGTTAATCAAATGAACAAGGATATTCTACAATTTTATTAATGCAGAACTAAGACTGGATGGAATACAAGACGCATACGATGTATTTTAAGTATTAGCTGGATTGGCTCAATGTTTCCTTTCATTATATAAAAATCCCATACTTTTTGCTTATATTGTAACTTACATTGGGAGTTCAAGAGCTTTTATTGCTTATCTAAAAGCTTTCATTTGCAACATTTAGATTTTCATTTCAATGTCTATGGTTCTTGTAATCAAAGATAGACGTTCAAAATTTGAACTGATATCCTGGCATAATTTGGTCTATATTACTGTAATTACAGAAACCATACAGGCCAGGTTCTAATATTAGCTGTATTTTGCCAAACAAAGTTTAGGAAACCTCTTTAGTCCCTGTATGGATGGAGTTGTCATGTGATATTTATGTCAGTTTTGCACTAAGACTTGCCTTGTTTTGATTAGAATTGGCATTTGTTTATGGTGTTAAGATGGTTAAATTTTTGTTATGAGTTTATTAATTGGTAAAGGAATTATTGTGTTATCAAAAATTAATTATAAAACAAAAAGTTTCAAATTTGTATCATATCATTAATGTTTAAAAGAGAATTGTGTATTTTGTAGATCTGATGTTTATAGTTATTTCATAAAAAAAAAATTGAATCAAATAGACATTTCTTTTTAATTTAAGATGAATGCACTTAAGCCTCTCTCAAGCATTTCCATACTGTTTCAACTCGGATGAGACAACTGGTTCTTATTGTGCTTCTATATAACAATCTACAATGATGGACTGAATTTGAGTAAAAATTCATTGTCTTAAAGCAGGACAGAGGAAATCCTTTATATT